>NW_026917222.1:0-25000 GCF_035046485.1 Aedes albopictus
CTTCTTGTAGTTTTTATGTGCATTCTCGGTAGGGCAAAAAGGTGTGGTAAAATTGTGTACATCGCGATTGTTGTGGAAGTTGAAGCAAATGGAATAGTTCAGGCCAAACATTTCAATAGGTCCTATCTGCATTTGAGAGGTTCTTTGTTCACTTTCTCTTTCAATTATTGCAATGTAATGGTGCACTTTTCAACTACTTTTGCTGTACAAATCAAAAGACGATTGTTTTGACCATCGTTCTATGCAAAGAGACAATCATAATTCAAATAAACAGCTGAGATATTAACGAAAGAGAGGGAAACCAAAGAGAGCCTCTCTTTTGCAGATATGACCTTTAGATATGTTTGGCCCGAGTTTTGGTTATTTGGTAGGTACATACAAGCACTGTAGACTATGTTCATGCAAAAAAAAACTATTGTTTTGGCTGTAGATTCGAAGATCTGAGCCTTAGAAGTCTTCCATTTCTAAAATTAGAAATTTGACTTATTATTTTCATAATACAATATTGGATAAGAATGCCAACTTATTTGGTAAAGTATCTCCAATAAAATATAATAATAATAACAATACAATATACGAATGCAAAAAAAGATCAATTGGCAAAAAATCTTTTAGCTCAGTTAATAACTGTATGAAGGATCAATAGTGAATAGCAGACACTGTCTCAGTTGAAACGTCACTCCAACAACAACAAGTTGAAAAAGGAAATCAACTCAGCCTGCCAAGCAGATCAAAACAACCGTTTCGTCATCAAACGTGTAACGAGGTAACATTCAACAAACAAGTCTGCCTACAACTGTAATCAGCGTGATAATCTGAGAAGAATCATTTGAGCCATGATCGATAAGATGAGCGCACCACCTCCTGTGCTGCAGTGTGCACTATACAAGTAGCGAACATGCAATTTGCTGAATTGCAATAACTTGTCGAATCGGTTTTCCAACTGCTGGCTGCTGTCAAAGTGCGTGTAAAAAGAACTTCACAATCGAACAAAACACAAACAACCAATCCGAACCGAACGCCATTATTGCTTTATTTTCGATTGGTGGCTTATGGAACGGCGGTGGTAACAAAGCCAATAATATTCACGCTTGACTGTTTACAAACGCATCGTCTTCTTTCTTCCACCACTTGCACTACCTTCTGGTGTGGTTTAGTTTGCGGTGCCTTCGAGCGCACGTCTGGCAAAGCGAACTTCCACTCTTGGACCAGCTCCTTCTCCTCTCTACAACGCGTCTCCCTCCTCCCTGTTTGTGTTGGCTTCGACCGGCTTTCTTGCATGCGATCCATGTTTTGACTGCAGCCAGGCAGCTAGCCGGTCCGGTCGGTACCTAGTGGTGGCGGCGCGTCTCGGAATTCATTTCCACCCGTCGAAAGGAAGTTGCCCGGCCGGTTGTTCGTGTAAACAGTGCACCACTAGGTATCAACTTTTACTGAAACCTTTCAGGAGAAGTAACAGCGATTGTGCCAACTCCATTCGGAGAAATAAATGTTAACACATTTATTTGAAGAAAAATGTCAGTTCTTTTTATCTGACAGTGACAGTGACCATCACAGGATCATCCAATATGAAATCCTATATGTATTCGGTTAAGGATCACTTTGTAGAGGACTTTGAGAATTATATCCCGCCAATATCACATATTGTCCGATCACCCTTTTTGGGTAACTTTATAAAGACGCCTTGTATCCAAACAGCTGGGAATGCCGCGGTTTCCCATATGTTGCAGAATGATTGATGCAGCAGTTGTGCAGATGTTACGGGGTCAGCTTTGAACATCTTGGTTGATATGTCGTCGACCCCGGGAGCTCTATTCGATTTCATGCTACGGATGGCTGATTCTATCTCCTGAAATGATGGAGTTTCGATGTTGACACGGGTATTGGCGGATCATGCTGAGATATTGGTGGCGTGCCCGACACTTGAAAAAGGTTTCCAAAGTGCTAGAACCAGCGTTTCAGATGGTCAGCCGGGTGCGTAACTGTTCAGATGTGTCTTCCACGGGCAGCGTAGCATTCATCTTAGTATCTCTAAGCTCTAAGGAAACGTAAGACATAGTAAAGGAGACGAATGTCGCCGGAATTTGCGGCTTTCTCGCCTACGTTGGCTAGGAAGTTCGCATACGCTCGTTTGTCCCGTCTACAGGAGCATATCACTTCCTTCTCGAGAGTCGAATAGGGCTGACGGGCCACGGCTTTGGCTCCTCGTGTTTCGCTCGCTCTATCGCGGATTTGGCGTTCCTTCGCTCCTCTATCTTCCTTCAGGTATCATCTGTGATCCACTGCTTTCTCCGGGTGCGTAGCTCACCCAAATTATTCTCGCCGGTGGCGATGAAGGCGTTCTTGATGGCACTCCATTGATCTTCTACGCTTCCACCTGCTGGAATATCCGCAGCGCGGTTCTCTAGCTCTTCGACGAAGGACCTTTTCACCGCAGCGTCTTCCAGTCGGCGTGTGTTGAACTGGCGCCCGATATTCTTCTCCTGTCGATGGATCCTAGCAATGCGCAGTCGGATCTCGGCACTACGTTTGTTCCGCACATTAAGAAGGCTCCGTCTCCATTTCCGGCTGATGCAGATGTGGTAGATTTGATTTTCCGTGACGCCATCACGCGAAACCCATGTCACTTTGTGCACTGGTCAATGAGGAAAGAGCGATCCCCCAATCACCATGTCATTGTTGCCATAAAACTCTGCAAACAGCTCTCCGTTTTCGCTCATTTCTCCAAGACCATGGCGTCCCATGACGTGCTCATAGTCCGAGTTATCGGGACCAACCTTCGCGTTGAAGTCGCCCATGAGGATCTTGATATCACCTTTTGGAATCTTGTTTACGACAGCATTCAGTTGACTGTAAAAGTTCTCTTTATCTTGTATTTCGGTAACATCGGTTGGGGCGTAACAATGGATCATGGTAAGGTTTTCTACAAGTGTTCTGAATCTGGCCATAATTATCCTCTCATTAATAGGTTTCCACGTCATGAGCGCAGCAAAAGCGTAAGCGCTGAGCAGAAAATCAGCTTCGTGGTAACAAGCAGTGTGTTCCTGAGTAGAGAGTGAATATAGCAGAGTTTGACCGGATGTCAACGAGTGTTCTCTCGGCCAACGGACTTCGCTCAGTTCTAGGATCTCCAGCTCTTATACGGCATGCCTTATTGGCTAGTTGTGCCAGGTTACTCTGCTGGGCTAGGGTTATTTCCATGTTTCAAATCTTGTCCGTTGTTTTGAGCTAAAACTCGTTGCCGTTTAATACGTAATCTTTCGTTTTCGGTTTTTGTAACGATCTTCATGTACATATTGTAAAAGTCTACTAAAAATACAACCAGAAATTTCGTTAACAAGTCAACTAACAACATCTCCAGAAAGTCCTTGAGGGATCTCAATTCAGCTGGATCTTCTAGATACTGAATTTGCAAGAGCTTATAGATTTCAAAGACTGAAAACAACTAGGTTAAACACCCGATTGAGACTTAATCTAACATCTCGAACTTTTACCGTGTATTCCAGAACATAAAACACAGCTATACTAATTTAAATCTGACACATTATACAAACACATGGTTGGAATTTAACGAAACACTCGAGTCTCTTTTACTTTCAGGTATTCCATTGACACGCCCAGGAATATCATCATCATGGCGTGATCGAGCACAGTTATTTCGTCAATTTGAAGAGATCCACCGTAAGTATTCAAAAGCACATGGCATTTCTGAAGAAATGTCAAAAGGAGCAGGTAACACCCGTTTGTCACAGAATTGAGGTTAAGAAGTACATCCCATCGAGCAACATCAGGAAGGCCGAAACAAAGTACATTGCGGACACCATCAAACGCCACTACGCAAAGTTGAACAAGCTGACTCTTAAAAGTGCTATTCCCGGCATTTACAGTTGGTGAAAGAATTCCCGGAAGGTTCCCCATTGTTCCTGCGCAAGATAAAGCGAACGGAAGAATGGGAAGTAGATAGGAAGAGACGACTACACAACAAAAAGCTGAGGAATCTACGGAACATGCAGCAGTTCACAGTTGAACACCTCAATAATGGGTCAGGATATGCAGTTGATTCGAAGCCAGACGTAGAACAGACCATCGTAGACATGGAGAAAGCGATTACGCAAAACGTTGCTATCAAGGACCAAAGTACAGCAAGAGACATGTACCCGACGCCATAAGAACAGGATAACACCATGAGACAAATTCAAAAGAGATAAGAAGGTCTCTAGTTAGCCTAGTGGTTAAGGCTCCGGAGACG
The DNA here is from genome assembly GCF_035046485.1 of Aedes albopictus. Classification (NCBI taxonomy): domain Eukaryota; kingdom Metazoa; phylum Arthropoda; class Insecta; order Diptera; family Culicidae; genus Aedes; species Aedes albopictus. The sequence goes on from NW_026917222.1 coordinate 4,250, forward strand.
GCGGGTTCGATTCCCGTTCCAGTCGGGGAAATTTTCTCGACTCCCTGGGCATAGTGTATCATTGTACTTGCCTCACAATATACAAATTCATGCAATGGCAGGCAAAGAAAGTCCTTCATTTAATAACTGTGGAAGTGCTCAAAGAACACTAAGTTGAAGCGAGGCAGGCCAAGTCCCAGTGAGGACGTAGAGCCATAAAGAAGAAAGAAGAAGAAGAAGAATTTTAACAGAATTTAATAAGAAAGCAGTAAACTACATGAAGGCAGACAAAGACAATATGTTTGTTATTATGAACAAGAAGGTCAGCGACGAAGATGGAAAAGAAGATAAACGAAGAATTCTGCAGACATTTAACGAGTGGGTTGATCCGTTTATCCGAAATAATTAGACTGACAGAACTCTGAAAGACTGCAGAACCAATCATTTGAGGGGCTCGTTTGGAGAGGTTCAATGGAAACAAACTCTCCTATCGCAAGAGTTCACATTGAGGATTTTCCATGGCAGACTTAGAGACCAAGTTGAAGTAGCAAGCTTTACTTCCAGAGACATTGTGAAGGCGCATCGGCGATATTGTTATCAATCTCGTCGGAACCCGGAATTTGGTGCGAGCGAAAATCAATGTTTCTCCAAATCCATGCGTCGGACCTAACTTCGGAAGTAGTGCGCTGTTTAGCGGACCTGATGATATCTACACATCGCGTTACTACCGAAGTACGGTTCGACGCATGGATTTGGAGAAAAATCGATTTTCGCTCGCGTCAAGTTCTACCGCAATTTCACCAATTCTTCACAGAATTCTTCTTACAACGCATGCTCCTCATCGATTGCTCTTTTCCTCAGATCGCGATCGTCGCAGAATATCGCTTCAGTATAGCTTTTAGGAAGGATCTTCGATATTATCGATCACTAATCGGCCGGTATCTTGATATCTCACTGGTTGACAACCTTTCGTTGACCGACTTGAAGTTCGTGCCGCCGGTGTAGCCGGTTTTCGTTATCATCAGTCGTCAGTCGTCACGATCATCACAATCTTCGTAATCGGATTCTGGCTCCTCATCAACATCAAAACACGGAGGGAATCTTTTGGTATGCAATATATCACACTTGAGATGGAGTGTTCGAGAAACAAACCTTAGACACATTCCACGCGTAACGTTTTACGCGAGAATCAAACTTTTGCTTTCAAAAATCGGTATGTTGTTAAATACATGCTAACCAGCATATCAAATGATCAGATTTGAATAGAAGATTCATTTTATGCTTTCTAATTGGGAATTGAACCTTTGTACTTCGAAAGAAATCAAGAAATACAGCGTAACGGGACACCATCGCAAAAAATTACGAATTTTGACCGAGCGCCAACAAATTTGCTACTTTTTAGAAGCAGTTTCCAAAGTTTCAGTTACTATTCGAAGAATACAAGTAATTTCACTTACATTTATTTACGCAAATATTCAACATACATACATTGACATTACCCCCAGTGAGCTATAAGCTCTTTTAAGGGGGCTTAGATGGCAATACCTATAATAAATTGATTGTAGGTGGCTATTTAATTTATATAATGTAATGTTACATTGGTTTTTATATAAGTTTTCAATTCTTTTTTGAATTTTGGTGGTGGTACACAATTTCTAAGCGTCGAAGGTAATCTGTTGAGTAAGATAGGTCCAAGATAACCAAGTTTTCTTTTTCCGTAATTGGTTCTGACTTTAGGAATAGGTAGGTGATCGGCTCGCCGTGTATGATGGTTGTGCGTTGTTCTTGGAAAATTCATATTCGTAAGTAGATCCTGCCGGTGCATTACAGCGTGCGTATAGATCAACAATTGATGGTGGTACAAAGCGCGAACCGGAAGAGGAGACAATCTACTATCTGTGAAAAGAAGAGCAGACGAGTGCAAATGAGGTAGCTTTTGTATCATCTTAAGGCACCTATTTTGTAAAATTTGAATCTGTTTTACACGTTCATTAGTAGCACATCCCCAGATGATAGTGAGATGCTGGAGATGGGAGTGAAAGAATGCATAATATAGGTTTTTCAAAGCATTGAAGGGTACAAATTCGGTCAGTTTCCGTATCAAACCACACATTTTAGAGAGTGTGATTGATAATTGATCAATGTGATTTTGCCAAGTTAATCTAGAATCCATTATTAAGCCGAGATATTTGAAACTATCAACATATGGCACAATTTCTCCGTCTACAGTCAGCCCAACAGGGTTCAAAATCAATTTGTGAGTCGATCTAAATAACATAAACTTTGTTTTAGAAATATTTAATGAGAGCATGTTCGTCGTAAAATAGCTTTTGAGGATACGTAAGTCTTCTTCCGCGGCAGATATTATTTCAGCCTGGGTTTTACCTTCGTAGAAAATGGATGTATCATCTGCGAATAGTCTTACCACGCCTTTCAGATTTATATTAGGCAAATCGTTCATATATACTAGGAACAAAAGCGGTCCCAGGTTACTACCCTGCAGTACTCCGATTGGAATGCTCATTGTACTGCTAGCGACTCCATTTACTATGACAAACTGTTTTCTCTCTGACAAATAGCTGCGAAGAAGATTATTTGCCTGACCACGAACGCCATAGGCTGCAAGCTTGGAAAGCAGCACTTCATGATCCAGTGTATCGAAGGCCTTTTTCAGGTCAATGAAGACGGCTCCAACCATGTTACGTTTTTCAAATGATGAATATAAAGATTCCACAAGCTCACAAAGTGCATTAGAGGTACTGGAACCGGATCTAAACCCGTACTGCATGTTATATAAGATGTTGTGATGATCGAAAAAGTCATTTATACGGGTAGCCAGGAGCTGCTCTATTATTTTGTTAAAAATGGACAGCACAGCAATCGGACGATAATTTTCAGCATTCTTCCTATCTCCCTTTTTGAATATTGGAACTACTCTGGCCACTTTCAGGAATTCTGGATAAACGCCTGTTTCGATAGATTCGTTGAAAACATCTCGTAGTAACTGGGCAAAGTATTGGTGATGATATTTCACCAAGTCTGCTGGATAGTCATCTGGGCCTCGCGCTTTATTTGATTTAAGTAGGTTTATAAGAAGTATCACCTCGGATGTAGACGCTGGTCTTAAAAACATAGATGCACTATTTACTTTTATAGAGTTGAACTTCAAGATGTCCCTATCAGATTTAATTCTGGAGGCTAGGTCGGATCCAACGGAGCAAAAATATTCATTAAATGCCGCACTTATCGTGGCATCACCCACGAGTTTTTGTTCGTTCCGTTCGAGTTCTGTGATGTTGTGCTGCTTAACACTCCGACCAAGTAATTCATTCAGTCGACTCCACAGCAGTTTATGATTAGGTGTGTTTAACAAATTCTCGAAATATTGGTTTTTAGCAGAACGTTTGACTTTCACCAGCTTGTTAGATACATGTTTTAACAACGCTTTTATCCTATCGTTACTCGGGGACTGTCTAGATCGTGTTAACAAATTATCTTTTATTTTGCATAACTTCCAAATATCAACGTTCATCCAGGGACACAATGGAGATTTCAGCTTTGCGTCGATAGTAACTTTCTTTGAATTCCGTAGTTTTATTGATTTATATTCATTGGTAATTTTTAAAAGCTTTTCAGAAGGTGTTAGTTCTGGCGGTATATTCAACAAAAACTGAGAAAACTCATCATGGACCTTACGGTGATTTATTATTGTCTTCTCCAGTTTTGTACGAATTGATTTGAATGAACAGCTAATCGTAGTTATAATGAAGTTATGGTCACTAACATTCTGAAAAATAGTGTCGTTGTGTACACGTTGTAGTAAGCTATTGGAGCAAAGTGAATGATCGAGTATTGATCCAGATGCAGGCCGGGTCGCGTACTCGTTCGTAATGACAAAGTTATACGAAGTTATCAGGGATTGGTATTCTTTTACCATCGCTACATCAGATCTGTTTACTGGTATATTGATATCACCGACTACCAAACAGTCACTACTTGCAGGACAACTTGCTATAATATCTTCTAATTTCTTGAGAAAAGGACCATGACTCTGAGATGGGGGTCTATAAAAAGCATGCAGGTGTAACAACCGAGACATATTGGTTACTTCAAGATGGACATGATGGAATTCTGGTATATTTTGAACTGATTTGAAATGCGTTTGATGCTCAATTCTTGCGAATACTGCTAAACCACCTCCACTAGATTCGGATCTACAGACAAACACGGAACGATAACCATCAATTTCATACATACCTACTCTATCATCTTTCAACCATGTTTCGCAGATAACTATAACGTCATTCTAACAAATAATCAAACTTCTTGAGATCATTTAATCCTCTGATATTTATTTGCAATACTTTGAAAGAATTTTCATTTGAATTTTTCTGTTTCGACTCACAAAAAGATGAAAAAGATTCGAAATAAGAATTTGAAAACATGCTAGAAATTACAATACAAATTTATATATATACTAGCTGTACCCGGCAAACTTTGTTTTGCCTACTGCGTTTTTTGACGTTTCAAGTCCCCAGCCAAGTTCAAGTCCCCGTTCAAAATGTATAAAAACCCGATTTCCAAAAACTCGCATTTTTTCCATGTTTTTCGCCTCATAAACCTTCCTTGGGTGAAAACTAACTGAACATAACTAAGACGACCCGAATCGGACCTTCCGTTCGCAAGTTATGCGCGGTCCCACGTATGCCACTGCATTTTTATATATATAGATATATATATATAGATATGAAAATAAATACAATGAGAGTTGGTGATACTAAGAGTTTATCATGTGCAGGTACGCTTTGACAGGGGTTCATTTACTGCTGATCGGTTTAGATTTTCTGGAGAAGACTCTGATAAACTTCGCTTACTGAACTGTTGTCCTAGGCGCTCAATATCTCGGCGATTCCGTATTGTTTGCACTTTCGCATTGTCGCTCCGTTTAACGAGGATAACACCTCCTCGGCCAGGCCATAATTATCTTCATTTTAGTGCAAAAAGAGTCATAATTGATAGCAGGAGCCCGGAAATATCGTCCAATGAAGTTCAAAACCGCGGTGCAGAAGTGCGTGGAATGCTTGGTGGAATGTGTCCTTAAAGAATGTTAAATATAGTTTTGTTGAAATCTCCGACTCGTCTACTGCCGTGAATCGCATACTTGTCCCATTTGCATAGGAAATCCAGCAAAGATGGGACTGATATGCGATTCACGGCAGTCTAGTCACCATCCATTTCAGCCCCAAGAGTTCCTCCTATGATTTCTGCCGAAATTTTACACCAGGTCTCTGCAAGATTACCTTCTTGGATTTCTGGTATTGGTAGTGGTTTTCCCGATATGTTTCCAGAGTTTCTTGCTGGATCCCTTCTGTAGATCCAAAATTTATCCCGTTATTTCAGGAATTTCTCTTAGTGGTTGTCTGGAATAACTTTTCAACAGATTCTGTCGGGATTTTTATGAGACTGTCTAACTTCTTACAGGGCATTTTCCGGAAAGTCTCTTAGAGGTCTTCAGATTTCCTTCTGATACTTGCCAAATATTATGTCCCGCAATGATTTACAATATTTTTCTCTGGATTACTCAGTTTTCTCAGGAATTCTTCCGAAGTTCCTCTCGTTCCTTCCAAATCTTCCCGGAGTTTCTTGCTCACACTCAAAAGAAATTTGCTGGCACGGCAAAAACGCACACAGTCGTGTGCTCAGTAAAACTTTTAACTGGTATCTCAGCTCATAGTATCGTGTGTTAGCTGACCCTCAGCAAAACCATTGCTGAAACTATAGGCAAAGAACTGTCAAAATTACTGGGATCTCGGCAAAATAGTTGTTTTTTCTATTACTCGGCTGTGCAAATCTCGGTAAAAGAATTTGTTACAAGGAATTTCGTAGGTTTTCCCAGGAAGCATTCTAAGGAAAACCCCCAGGAAAAACCCCTGCAAAGGCTCCGGGAGCAACTATTAGACAAATCTTAAAAGGAACACCTAGAAGCCGTATACACCACCCGGGTAGGATTTCTAGAAGAATTCTGAATGGTAACCGCAGAAAAATCACTAAAACAATCTCAGGAGGATCACTGAAAGAAATGTAGGAGACCACAAATAAAAACTTGAAAAAAGTTGCAAAAAAAAAACAAGGGAAAACTCTTCGAATAATATCAGCAAAAGCTACTGCAGATTTGGGAACTCTGCAGCAGTTCCGGGAGAAACTCCGAAGCAAAAGTCATGAGAGGAAGTCCCGGGAGAAACTACGAAAGAAATCTCGGGTGAAACTAAAAGAGAAATATCACGAGAACAATTAAAAAAATATCTTGAGCGAAACTCCTATATAAATTCGGGGAGAAAATGTGGAAAAATACTCACGGAAATTTCTTAAATAAATTGCAGTAGGAAATCCCGTGAGCGGTTGTGGGAGCAATACAGAGAAAACCTTAGGAACAAATCCCGGGAGGAACTCCTGCAGAAAACGGGACATTTTTTGAAGATATCTTTGGGAAACTCTAGTAGACATCCTATAGGAATAACTCCTGTAGAAACTATGGGAGAAACCCTAGAAGGAACTCCTGGGAAAGTTTGCTCCGCAAAGAATCACGAAAAATTCTACAAGAGTAAACCCGAGACAAACTCTAAAAGAAACTCCGCGGCAACATCTGAGAAATATCGTGAGAGAAACTTCTGTAGATATCCCGGGATAATTTTTGGGGAAATCTCGCATACATTTCAGTAGAACGCAGAAGGAACTTTGGGAAAATCGCGAGAGGGACCCTGGAAGCAATAGCGAGAAATCCTCTAGAAACTAGAAAACAATTTAAGTAATTATGGTCGGAGTTCAGGATTCTCAAGGAAAGAATTGTTCAAATCTTGTAAAAATGCCGGTAGAAATATGGAAGAACCACCGGAAGAATTGCAATGGAATATCAGGATAATCTGCATCTTCTTCCGGAACCACAAGCTTCCAGCAGGAGCATTCAGCATAACGGGACAACCAACAGTTCTATACTACACAACACACATGTAGTAAATACTCATGTCAGAAAGAAGTAAGTTTTGCGGATTTTAATTCTGAGTAGGCACTACAAGTAGGATGCAACTCAGAGTCGACAACCTCGAACGTCCAATAGCTCCGATCCTCACAAGTTTCTACCTCATGCCTACACGGGTCAATCGATGATAAAGACCATCAGCTAAGAATTGTGTGTTTACCTGATAGGGCATCCTGGGCATTGTTGATTTCAGCTAGATTGAGAAGGAACTACTCGAGCATCTGTTCGGCTTAAACAGCGTCTGTTCTGAGATCCAGCGGATGAATAAAAATACTGTATTGCGTTAGCTATACCTATACGAGGTCAAGACAGTCATTAGAGGGCTGAAAAACAACAAGGCTACTAAGAAGGACGAACTCTCGGCCGAGCTGTTTCTGCATGGTAGCTAGCAGCTCTATCAAATCATAAACCGTATTATATTGAAGATATGGGAAGAGGATGAACTACCTGCTAGGTTGAATGGTCTTATTTGCCCTCTATACAAGAAAAATCATCTATTGAAGTGCACGAATTACAGAGGCATAACACTTCTTAAATCAGCGTACAAAATTTTGTCCGGAATTCTGTATAACAAGTATTAAGGAGTCCCTCGTCGGCGAATATCAGTCAAAGCTAAGATGAACTAAGCAAGAAATTCAAAAGAAACTTCAAGGATGTCTCCAATGATTTTATCAAATTTTTAACCGTGGTTTTGCTCCAAAAATCTTTAGGCATCCCGACTAGGGTGCCACATGTTTTATCAAAATTGTCTTCATTCTTTGACAACTGATTCATTGATACATTTTTCGTGGGATTTTATCTATGTTTTGTGAGTTTAGCACAAGAATTTCGTTAAGCATATTCAATCTAATTTCACTAGGTCTTATTTTTTGAGCATAAACTCAATAGGATAACTTCAATAGTCTATATTTACATGTTGAACAATATTTGGGAAATGATCTGAATATTAAGCTAATGGCAACGACTCTTTGTTTTGAAAATACCAACGCAAACTCCCATTCAATCTGTATTGATCGACAAACCCTCATACAACCCCGAACAATCTAATGCTGTCAACAAAATTGAAACAACTTCAGTTCAATTTCTAGGACCAGTGCTCCACAATACCCAACATAATGTGAATCAGCTTAGACAAAGGGGAAGTAATTCCCAGCCCACCTCGGCACATCAATTCCAATCAAACCCTTGTTCATTTGGTGGGTCGAAGGCAATCACATCCTTCCATCATTGATCCATCCCTGCCGTTGTTTCTAGCTTGCTGAGCATCTTCAAAAAAAAAAAAAACTTCCCTGGCATGACCACAACGATGGGGGTACCTAACGAACGAAGTAGACTCGAGTCGGGCAATGACCTTCATTAGTTGTTGTTTGTTGGCAGGCATCCGACTTGGGGAAGGAAAAAGAGACACTTGTTGTCGCCCCGGAAAGGGGTGGGGACAACGGCAATCAGCAATTATCTTCTACGAAGTGGGTTGGATAGAGGACGGAAAAGTTTGATGGATATTTACCATTTGCGCAAGCGGCTAGCGATGTCAGAGCTAAAAGCCCGATCGTGATCCAGCGGAGACTGCTGACCGACGACGGCTGGTGAAGGCTTCTTCTACTGCTTGGTTCCATGATGAGGTTGTTTCCCTGGTTGATTACAAGAACGTCATTCGTTTTGGGGACGTAACAGCAGGAAGGAAGATTGATTCCTTTTTCCCGTTTGATATTGATATTGTCTCTTTTCCCGAACAAATTCCACCTCTAGGAGGAACCACTTTTGCGCATTTATTCCCCCACACTATCACAAACACTCGCTGCTGCTGCTTCTACTCAAGCTACGGTTGTTTAACCAAACACTGATGCATAATTTATCTTGCCTTGCTGCTTCACGAGATGGCAGTTTTTTTTTTTTTGCGATTTGCCCATATATCACTTTTTGTCGGATTTCGATGATGCCATTTCGGAGGGGCCTCCCAAAAAAATCACCTTTTTGTTGCAAAATCAACCAACACAGCCGTTCAGAAAAACAAACACAATCACTGCTGCTTCCTTCACAGATTCGCTGCTTTGTGTCGTCGTCTGTCTAATGACAAGTCGTAGGTTTTTAATTCTTCACCTACGCGGGGCGATAAAACATTGACCTCCTCGTGTGTGGCAGATTTATAAAAAATGTATTCCAATCGTCGAACATTGACACTCTTTCTGTTTTGCAATTTTTCACCGCGAACAAAACAAACTAAAATTTTGACACTTTCTTTACTCTTTTTACTTTATGTCACTTCACATAACTTCCTGACGGAAATCTACTGCTCCCGGTTGCCTTCGCAACCATCGGAAGAACCCTCCTAGCAAGAACCATGGAAATGCACTTCACAACGAAAAAAATCTCTAACCCGATTTCCCGTAACTTTTCGCTCACTCCACCGTTTCGTCACGAAAGAAAAATGAAAAGTTTTCCTCCCAACTTCCACCAATCCGGAATGCGGTGGAAAAATTCGGCACCAGGATTCCGACTTCACTTCCCGTTTGAATTTCCTCTCGATTTGCAAAAATCCAGAAAATCTTCCACCTTCTCGAACAAACTCAATCCCTCGCCCACAATCCGCACCAAAATTCGACTGTTCCGGAGCACCGCCAGGCCTTTACCGAATCGCAAAACACTCGCGTTTCTGGGATTCCTAATTTTCACCGACGATGGCCATTTTCTTCACACGACGACGACGACGACGACCAATGCACACACAGTTTTCTGCAACTTCTTCTCGCTTGCTCCGAACAAACACTGTAGAGAGTTCGACAGACCGCGACCGTCCGTCGAGCCAGGCAGCAAAAGTGAACGACGAACAAGGAAAAGAATTTCGCTAGCTGTCATCCAGCCAGCCAGCCAGCCAAAAAGACACCAGTCAAGCGCAAGAGACGAGGGACGAAAAATGGCAAAACACACGAACACCGGCGCACGGCGCTCCAGTCGGTTGGATCCAAAAAGTGGGAAAATGGGGGGAATGCGGTGGTTCCGTGCGGGATCCGCAACCAGAAAACATGAATGACGGTGCTGGGAGTGGGAGGGGAGCCGCAAAAAGCGTGCAAGTGTGCGTGCAAAACATCCATCCGCACACAAACCGCGAGTGACGCAATTTTTGACAGTTTGATGATGTTTTTGTTGCGCGAAAAAAGTTTTGTTTCTGAGTCTTAGATGGATTCTGCAAAACTCGAAAAGCCTTTTGGACATGAACACGAAAAACAAAACTTATTGGAATATTTTTTTTTATTTTCTTTAATGTCGTTTTCGTTTTTGCGGCGGTGCTACCCAGGGAGGAGGCACGTCAAACTCGAACAAACTACGCCTACCTAACATGCATCGAGCGGGCCTTCCCAAACAACACAATGCGATTTCGCGGGCCATCCCCATCGACAAAACAAACCGATTTCCAAGCAGGATTCGATCAGGCTTCTGGTCGCGTTGCCAGTCACACTAACACACTCGCAAAAGATGAGCAGTAGGCCTACCTTGCCGCATGCGGGTCCCCTGGTGCTACCAGCGGCGTCATGGTCGCAATTTTTTCCGCTGTCAAGTTCGCAGATTGTGAAAAATCCTCGGTACTCACTTTACGTAATTTATGTTTAGTCCCTTACTGTCAGAGCTGTCAGATCAGTGTAACACGCTAAATAAAATTAACACAAAAGGCAATTTACACGGAAAAACATACACGGTTATGAATATTTATTGGGTACCGGACTGGTCACCGAAAATTTGATCGTTTTCTTTGGTACATCGAGGTCTTGAAATTAGTCTATGGTGCTACACCGCTTCTTGCTAAATACACTTTTCGCTGAATAAACGAACATTTTCGGTGCAGTTGCATTGGTGTGCGCGTATAAACACCAAAATATTGACAACTTTGCAAACGCTGATTGGTGGACACGGTGTGTGTTTTTGAGTCCCTGATAAAAAAATATCATAAAAATGTTGGGCAGAGGTCCCGAATAAAAAATACAGTAGAAAAACCGAACGTTGTATTGTAACAGTACTATTTAGAACCATATTTTTACAATAGACACCACTGTAAAAATAAAAAATACAAAAACAATAAGATGTAATGTAAACACCATACCGTGAATTGTAAATAAGATTTTTACAATATACTATACGGGTTGTTAAGTATCGTAACAATATAAAAAAATATTTTTCTCCATATATATTTTTTTGCAAAACCATACATTTTATTGTTAATGAATTGTTCAAAATATTGATACGTGGGTTTAAATATACCGTACATTGTATGGTACATGAATGGTTTCAAACAATAAAACATACCGTAAATAAATTGTTTTTAATTGTAATTTCACTACTGGTTATACATTTAATCAAATGGTTTTGGAATGGTTCTCTTTTGTTATGTTGTATTGTTTTACATTACATAAACCATATATTGTTATATTATCTTGTCATTTTCCTCCTGTTAATGGCATCTTAGGCTTATTAGATTTATTAGAATGCACTTTGGGAATTCCCCAGAGCGTTTTGGATAACCCTTCATATATCTATAGGATCGCCCACGTCTAAGTCTGAGTAGTCTCTGATTGCATTAACAGTTGAAGCTTAGGCTCCCATGCCCCACCAGCCAGATAACCGGGTTTTGCAAACTAAGCATTATTTGTGGCAACACTTTGAGCGGCATGATGGAACTATGCCTAGCGCGCTAAGTGTTATTAGACCACTAATGTAGTTGCATGAAGTGGGTGACGAGCTCGGTGACGAGGTACATAAGTATCATTACAGCGTGCTTAACCGTTACTGCAATATTGAGGCACCAGTTCGACTAAAGTTTGAAATACATAACAACTCATGAGATAACTGTCAAGTTCGATTCAAATATAAGTTAGGTTAAAAAGCGAACCCGCAGACGAACCTATATTAGAAGTCATTTCAGTGTTCAGTCCAGTCCATATGTTAAAGATGGCTCTACGTCAAAGATAAAGTTTGTCTATCGCATTTGATTCGATTGTAGTCGAAGGCAAGTTCACATGAGAGAAGAGGAGAAAACTCCCCTAAATGCAAATACAGAAAGAATAGTGTTGAACTCATCCACTGATTTACAGTAATCTGCCCTGCATCTTTCCGGGTTGGCCTACATTCGTATTTCTCTCATCGCACCCTACACACCTAGCCCGCCATATCTCTAGGACCCCTGCTTGAACCTGCAGTTTTTAGGACATCTGGTTTACCACTGATTTAAACATGTTATTGACTTTAAATTGATGTTTCAACTTATTCACTTTTTTCTCTTTCCTTTCCTTTGCATCAAAAAAGTCACAAACATCAACAAAACAAAGCACGGAAAAAATCTTAAACTGAATTAAAAATTCACGGAAAAATAATGTTTCGGAAAAGTGAATGGTTCAAACGTAAGAAAAACAGTATAATATATTGTTACATAAAAATCCAATGTAAATGTATAGTATAGCGAACCATTTCATTACAATACACCTTATTGTAGCTGGTACACTGTATGGTACAGGAATGGTTTTCACCATACACTCTATGGTTAGTTTTTATCCGGGGTGGACAAAGCACAACGGAAACGAAATAACCGAAGAAAGGGATCCGGACTCGGAATGAAACACTTCGTGTGAATGAAACTAGAAAAACTTTAATGCACGTCTGAACGGGTTTAACGTAGGGGACTGAATGAAACGCTATTCATTGATGCGCGCGTGGCGCGCTCGCTCGGCTCTACACGGAACCGCCAAACTACCCAAAATTGAGTTCTTTTGACGCAATCCCATAGTTCCGCCCAATAAGCCAAATTTAAGTAAATCGATTAAACTCACACTAGGTAAATTGCCTTTACCTCCAGCAAAAATATATACTTAAGAGTAGGTAAATTCAACCCAAGACCCCCCCTCATTCAACCCAAATTTGAATATACCTACATTTACTCAAAATTGGCTTATTGGGCTCAAGGACCCCCATTGGGTAGATGCATCTCTGTTTGTTTTTGACAACATCGGTGGGGGAAAGAGGGAAAACAACCTAATTTTGGGTAACTAGTTTATTCGATATACTCAGCTTTGAGTAAAATCGAACCAAAAATTAGGTAGTTTGATTTCTCCGTGTACTGTGGAAAGTTTTCGCAGGGTTGATCTTGCCTTCGATCTCGCCGAATGCCACACTGAGAGGAAACAGTATTGCATATTCCCAACACTCCTCCTCAATGCTGGATTCTCGAACCGCTCGGCGATCTAATCTCCTCCTGACTGCTTGCTCTGCCGCTTCCGAACCTTCTCCGTATTGGCTCTCGCTATGCCAACAACGTAATCCGACAAATGACCGGGTGGAACTCCCCGATTACTCCTCCTGGATCGTTGCGCTTCTCCAGAACGTTCTTCCGGATTGACGATCCGATCTTCTTCCTTCACCTCTAGCGGGTCTGTATCTGCACCTGCATCGTCCATGTCGAAATAGTCTTCTTCTTCGCTTTTGTCGCTCTCGTAGCTTTCTTTGAACTTCTCGGCTCCGGAAGGCCCTGCCTCCGAATACCACTCGATTTCGCTACCTGCTGATCCACCTTCGGCCACCTTCTCCTGAGTTGAATGCTTCGGATCCTGTAGCTCCAAAAACTTCGCTTCTCGGCTTATCGTCACCATATTCGTACCAGTATCCACGAACCGGTAGCCTCAAGGGGCGGGACAGTGAGTAACTCTGTGCAAATCTGAAGTATTTTGAGTAACTCTGAGCAAGTCTGAGCTTTTTCGTGACTTGAAATTCCCACCTTTCAACAATCTTGGTTTTGACTATCTGTCAACCACTTGTCATGGTCAACCATCCGTCAAAACAAAATCTTCATATTTGCAAAAAAAAATATTTCGTAGTTTTCGATACAAGCTCGTGGAAAAAGAAAGTTGAAAGTGATAAAAAGATACGGTAGAAAACCTAGAAACCTTGCCAGCAGAAAATCCGCTGAAATCCAATGCAATAACTGTAAGTTTATTTTCATTATTATTTAAATAGAGTAGAGGTGCAGTGAAAAATAGTTTCTGAGAAAATCCGAAGGAGGCTCCGTTGGAGGCAATCTTCAGCATCACAAACATAACCACAAAAACTCGACAAAAACCGAACTTGATTGCTTTTCCTTGTGGAAAAGAACACCCGTGCTTGCACCCGTTTTACGTCATTCCCATGAGAATGCACTAAATTGTGATGATTCTGAAAGTGTTGTTCTTTTCCATAATCATCGGGTAAATTTGTAGAAACCGCTCCGTGGTGTGCTAGTGAGTTGATGTCTCCGCCTTCAGCGAAAGTTCCTTGTTGGTTGAACGAGATCCTCTGTGTTTCTAGTATTTGATCGTACAATTTTATTGACTTATTCTACACTCAAATTAATTTACTGATAGAATCTATGTGCAGAAAGCACATAAATTGAGAACGAGAGAGAGAAAAATCATTCTATGTGCAACAAATGAAACTCAAAAGTTGCATTATTATATTTCATTCTTCCTGCAATATATTTAGAGTGCAGCATCATAAAAAGCAACCCTGTCAACATAAAATCCAAATACAAGCATAACAATCGTGGAACGAACATGGCGCGCGCAGAAAACACACACTTTGTCGTGAAAAATTTAATTTTCATACGTGGTGCTCCGTTGACCGAGTTGCTTGCTGTTTATGAAGGTAAGAAGCCAACTTAATATTCTGACTGTACAAACTTTTTCAAACTACACATCCCTTTTGTATTTTCTGTAGAGAATTGCACTACAATGATGGCCGCTTCGCCACCCTCACCAAGGACGATTTCGTGAACGATTTGGGAGCTGCCGGATACAGCTGCGACTGGAAGCTTGCAGTTGCGACTCACATGCTAAAATACGTAACGCATTAGTGTTAAGTTCAAGTATACAGTTTAATAAAATCAGCTTGGTCGTAAATGATGTAAAATTTTGATTTATTTACATTTCGAAGCTAATCCCACGTGGAAATCATGTTGATATTCGTCATAATGAAAACTATGCATTGTACGATTGAAAAACAATAGCGACGCACATTAATTCTATCATGATTGAATCGGCAAAAAATTTGATTGCGCTGCACATATTTTCCAAGTGTAAAAGCAACTGGTCTCAATCTAAGTGCAGAACTTTTAAATTTAATATGTTATTTTTTCTGAGTGTAGGGCCACCGAGTGTTGTCAATACGGTTCCCATTATAGTGATCGACCTACTAACAAATGGAGACGACGATGTGTAATAGTTCGATGAGAACTACGACTACATAGAGAAACGATTGATTGATTTGTCTTTATTTGAGAGACTTTCAGCCCTTGGCTGGTTCGTCTCTAAGATAGAGAAACGAGAAACATCGAGTACAACGGGTACGGGTTCGATGATTATTTCAATATGAATGAGTTCCCACGGAATGGAAATCCTAAGCCATCGCAGGAACGATCCCTCCAAAGCCAGTCAATGGGCACATAATAGATCGGGATCAATGACCACATTCAAGCCAAAGCAACTGGTGTCTACGGTAGTGTACAACGGGCCTACTTAACATTTCGGCAATGAACATCTACGTAAAGCAACCAACATTTCTGCGCGAGGAAGTCATCGTGCAGTGGAAGTTTCTGGCTGCCCTGGGATTGCTCTATCGGTACTGAGGTCGATGCATACCGGTATAAGCTGTGAAGCTGGCAAGACGAAGAAAAAGGTCGGGAACTGCGTCAAGGTGCTCACCAGAGCACTGGGAAATATCAACTGCGCGCATGCTGCACCGGTGTAGCACGAAAATCAAAAACGAACATTTTCGGTGCAAACGTGCTACACCGGTGTAGCTCCACCGCAAAAACGAAAACGACATAAGGTGATACATAGAATTGAGTTCTCCAAATTTTATCTCCACCAAATTTGAGCAGACTGAGTTTCGTTTCAATTCCACAGAATTATGTTTTCAATTTTATCCAAGGGGCGGGAAAGCTTTAACCTGAGTAAATATTTGCATCAATGTTACTCAAAATTCATCAAAGTTGCCCTTCTTTAGGGGTTCTTTAGGGGTATCCGGATTATTGCATAATCGGATTCTGCGTCTAAAAGATAGTCGAAATCCAAAATTTTATAATTCTTGGACTCCGGTAACTATTTTTAAAATGCATTTAAAGTTTGAATGGGGATTTTTTTTTGTTTGGGTCTGTGGTAGATTAGACAACTTGTAGTAGGCCTGATGTAGTCGGAGGGCATATAGAGAAGAACTATCAATAAAGATGGTTGTCACCTACCACAAATGGCAGACCCTGTGGCAGACGAGGATCGGATCAGAAAAAAGAATAATCAAGAAATCTTTCAACTGGATGGTGTGCTATTGGCAAAAGTGAAGTGGTCCATCGTCATGAATATTTCTGGCGCCCTTTTTATGGAAGAAAGCTTCAAGATTAATGAAGAAGTACAGTTGCAGGTTGCTAGTACTGCTCGGAAAAAGACTTTCACTGGGCAGAGGCCCCGCAGGTTATTTTACCAGGAGAGCAGTGCAATATCAAGCCAAGAATAACAATACCAGCATCAAACCAGCATTGTACAAGACAAAATCTTGACGAGTATTTTTGACAAAGCTTGGAAACTTTGTTCACGTGTTTGCGCACTTCGAACTGCCTGTGGTCACGGTTTGTAGCTCGGTGATAGGTAATTATGAATCAAAAAATCAAAGTCCTTAACGGACAACGTGCTGCCAACACGTTGGTTCGGACAAGGCAATAATAAAGTCCTTAACGGACAACGCGGCGAAGCGTTGGCCCGGAGAAGGCAAAGTGTAGGGAAGCGGACCTGGTGTGATGGTTAGAACATTTGACCATCACGCTGAGGACCTGGAATCAAATCCCACTCCCGACAAACTCGCAAATTGTGAGTTCTTCCTTCGGAAGGGAATTAAAGCGTGGGTCCCGAGATGAACTAGCCTAGGGCTAAAAATCTCGTTAATACAGATAAAAAAAGGCAAAGTGTATCAAAGTCCTTAACGAGCAACTCGCTGGCGACGTGTTGGCTCGCAAAAGGCAGCAGAAATCAAAGCCCTTAACTGACAACGCGCTGCCAGCACGTTGGTCCGAAGGCACGAAAAAATATAAAAATCCTTAACGAGCAACACGTTACCGACGTGTTGGCTTGGAGAAGGTAACACTATCAAAGTCCTTAACGGACAACGTGCTGCCAACACGTTGGTCCGGAGGAGGCAAAGGTCTCAAAGTCCTTAACAAGCAACTCGCTGGCGACGTGTTGGCTCGGAAGAGGCAGAAAGTATTAAAGTCCTTAACGGGCAACGCGCTAGAAACGCATTGACCCGGAGAAGGCAGAATAATGTTGTTTTAAACAGTTTTCAGCAATCTGATAGAGAACGTGTTGGGAATCATAACTTTCGAACAAGATGATGGATATTTTGATTCATGCTAAATGTGATATGGCGAAAATACAAATAGGCTCCTAAAGACCTATCTCAATTTCTGCATAATTCGATCAAGCATTAATTAAAACGACATGTTTACTCATTTTTTAAGTATTCCTATTAGGTAAAGCCCATAAATTATATTTTCAAAAATTTTAATAATTTTTGCAACACTCCTTGTTTAGCACTCAATTTTGGGTAAATTTTGTTCACCGTGTATGTCAAACAGGAACATTTATTGTCAAAAGTGAGCCAATGTGGTGTCTTTTGCAACCCGCCGTTTCACTTTCGTTACGTCAAGGTTGACCTCGAATGTCAAACAAGACTTGTTCATCATTATTTTATTTTCGAGTTTATTAACTATTCTGTTATTGTTCAAGTTCGGAAAAATTACCATTGAGATCAGAAAACCAAGCTCTTTCGTGTTATGCACCAAAAGCGGGAAAATATTTTTCATTTTAGGACCCTATTCTGCTATAACGATAGCGACATTTAACAAAAGGATTTGGAAGTTTTTTGAGAAAGCAGTACAAAGCAGCGTAACTTAAATTTCGAGGAGCCTCAATACATTCAGAATTCCAGAAAAGATCCGTATGGAATCAAGAGCGATTCCTTTCGAACTCTGAAACTGCGCTTAAACAACCCAATTTTTGAAAAACCAACCCAAAAAATATGTTGTTGGATTTTCCGTGTCGTTGCTATGTGCCAATAGAAAAGACCTTTTAACCATAGAATCCATCTCTAATATCCCTGTTAAAAGTTTGGGTTTCGCCTTATCCAAACATATGCGTAACTGTCAAAATACCCAAACAAAGCAAAAACATGACTCATTTTCGCCCGCCTAACTGTCAAACGCCGCGGCGAAACCGTGAAAACATTCTTCCATTCATCACGAGAACGAGGCTGTGGCTGAGGCACTCGCGGTGTGGTAGGTTCCCGTTAGATTTTTCTTTACTGGATCGGAACGAAAACCGGATAATCTGATTCCTGGCTTGCTGACTATCTTTCACAGAAGAAAAAGGAACCATCGTCGTCCCCGAGGAAGTGAGTGCGAACTGAGGAAAAAGGAAGTAAACCAAAGCCAGTCTCAAGATGATGTCCTTACCGGGAAGTATCGCCTTCGATGAGTACGGGCGACCGTTCATCATCCTGCGGGACCAGGAGAACCAGAAGCGACTCACCGGCAACGAGG
Source organism: Aedes albopictus (assembly GCF_035046485.1). Taxonomy (NCBI): domain Eukaryota; kingdom Metazoa; phylum Arthropoda; class Insecta; order Diptera; family Culicidae; genus Aedes; species Aedes albopictus. The sequence goes on from NW_026917222.1 coordinate 22,864, forward strand.
CCATCAAGGTAGGTTTTGAATATTTTTCTGGAAAGTTCATCACATGGTTCGAAAGTTTGTGAATGGGAGTGGATGTGCGATTTTTTTTTGTGTAGGATGATTTCAGACGGCATCCGAATTTTCTAGATTGAAATGTGTAAATGTGGAATTTTCGGGCAAAATGTGCCAAAACATGTCGTTTGCAGTTTTTAAAATGTGATTTGAAAAAAATTGTGTGCAAATTTGTAAAGTTTTAATTAGAAAATCGATTTTTCTCAAACAGCCGGATGAATCAACTGAAACCTAACCTCAATTTGTATTTATGGTTTTTAGAGTCACATCCAAGCAGCGAAGCAGATCGCTCATATCATCCGGACCTCGCTGGGACCAAAGGGTTTGGACAAGATGATGGTCAGCGGAGATGGAGAGGTGACCGTGACCAACGATGGTGCCACCATTCTGAAGTTGATGGATGTGGACCATGAGATCGGAAAGTTGATGGTTCAACTCAGCCAGTCCCAGGACGATGAGATTGGAGACGGAACGACCGGTGTTGTGGTGCTGGCCGGAGCTCTGCTGGAGCAGGCTGAGTCCCTGTTGGATCGTGGCATCCATCCAATTCGTATCGCTGATGGTTTCGAGCTGGCGGCTCAATGTGCTATCAAGCACCTGGATTCAGTGGCTGAACCGTTCCCGATCTCCCGCGATAACAAGGAACCGTTGATCGAGGTGGCAATGACGACGCTGGGAAGCAAGATCGTCAACAAGTGCCACCGACAGATGGCGGAGATTGCCGTGGACGCGGTTTTGACCGTGGCCGATCTGGAGAAGAAGGATGTCAACTTCGAGCTGATCAAGCTGGAGTGCAAAGTGGGAGGCCGCATGGAGGACACTTGCCTGGTTAAGGGTGTTGTAGTGGACAAGACTATGTCCCATTCGCAGATGCCCAAAACCCTGAAGGATGTCAAGCTGGCCATCCTGACCTGCCCGTTCGAACCGCCAAAGCCCAAGACCAAGCATAAGTTGGATGTTACCTCGGCCGAGGACTACCGCAAGCTGCGCGAGTACGAACAGGAAAAGTTCTTGACCATGGTCAAGCAGGTCAAGGATGCCGGAGCTACGCTGGCCATTTGTCAGTGGGGCTTCGACGATGAGGCGAACCATCTGCTGCTGCAGCAGGAACTGCCGGCGGTTCGTTGGGTTGGTGGTCCGGAAATCGAGCTGATTGCCATTGCCACCGGAGGACGAATTGTGCCGCGATTCGAGGAACTGACCCCCGACAAGCTCGGTTATGCCGGATTGGTGAGAGAGCTGAGTAAGTATCTGAAATTTTGTTAGAAATGTCCATATGATAATCGAGAAAACGAAAAAGTTTTTTCGGTGTTTTCAGTCTCATGAAATTTCAGAGAGACATGGAATCAGAAGATCATTTCATAGAAAAGCCTTTCGAGAACCTGATAAAGTTAGCCAAGGAGGTTGTACCTAATCAACTTACAAAACAAAATATTAAATTACTTCGGAATATACATAGGGATTGGGATCATGTAGACAGAGGGTCTTATTTTGGACAATTTGATGATAAGAAAATGACTGAGTTATAGTGGGAAGTGCTGGTCTCACACCCTATATGTAACTTCAATATCTGCTTATTTTTCACCGGATAACATTTAAACAAGAATACTTTCAAGTCCCCTAGAAAAATCATTATTACAACAACTCTCTTTAACTTTGTTACAAAAAAAAATCAATTCGTAACTTTCCCTGAAGCCGAAGCTCAACGCAATGTGCAGACAGTTCGTAATAGTAAAAAAACTTCTACCTTCCCTTCTAGGCTTCGGAACGACCAAGGACAAGATGTTGGTCATCGAGGAGTGCAAAAACACCCGCGCGGTCACCATTCTGATCCGAGGTGGCAACCAGATGATCACAGCCGAAGCTAAGCGATCGATCCACGATGCCCTGTGTGTGGTTCGGTCCCTCATCCAGGACTCCCGCATCGTGTACGGCGGTGGTGCTGCGGAAATCAGCTGCTCGTTGGCCGTCGCCCGCGAAGCTGACCAACTGTCCACGCTGGAACAGTATGCCTTCCGTTCGTTCAGCGTCGCCCTGGAATCGGTGCCGTTGGCTTTGGCCGAGAATAGCGGTCTGCCTCCGATCG
>NW_026917223.1:0-25000 GCF_035046485.1 Aedes albopictus
TGCTATCTGCCGTTTAGCCTAAGTTGAAGAGAAGTGTTTCGTCAACCCAGGCGAAGCACCAGATAACATGAAAACAGAAAGAGAGTGAGAGAGATGCGGATACAAAATGCATAAATAATAGTAATCCCGTGTATACTTTTATTTCTGAGTGTACATAGAGATGTGCGGAAGTTACATACGTCGATTCGGCAACGCTGTTTGTTTTGTTTACAACAGCTGCCAACACTTGCTACAAAGCTAGATGTTCAAACTTTGTGCGTGACTTCGTTGTGGTTCAAGTGGTTTTGTTTACATTTTCAAATTATGGTAGAATTTTTTTTCAAAGTTTTGTTGAAATAGCGGAGCAATCTAAGAAATCTGAAATTCATTGCAAAAGTGTTACGCTAATCATATCGGCAGAAGTGAAGCAAGAAGCAGCAATGGAAGTTTTTTCGACAAGTTCAGCAACAAAAGTGTCGTCATAAGCATGAGCTTTTGAAAGCAGAATTGATAAATTTTTATCTTTTTACTAAACATACATATGCCCCCGAATAAAACGATATTATACAGTTATGGTACAGTGAATCATTTCCTTATTATTCGTGATATCATAAAATGAATTATAAATCAATGATACTGTGGATCATATCAATGATATCATTAATCGTTTCCGGAGTTTAAATGATAGACCGAATGGGTTGTTAAGTATCGTTACCATTCAAAAGTGGCTATTTTCGCGAACAAAAATTTCTTCAAATTATTCGAGTTATAGTTAGTTTATCATTAACTCTACGATACACTGAATAATAAAAACAAGGCTGAAATATTTCACAGCTCTGCTTTGCCGACCGTTGCCGACATTAAAAAAGTTACACCCCTGCAGATTTGACTGCTGTCAAGCTTCGTGACGTCAACCGTTGTGTTTATTTTCGGTGCTGGACGATTTTTTTGTTACAAGATCAGGAATCGAACTGTTGAATGCTGGCTGAGCTGGCTCCGTTTCTTCACTCGTGATGCTTCCTTATTGGACTAAATCGACATAGTGCTCGCGGGTGTTTTAAAAGCAATTTTGTGAAAGATCGTCTTGGATTCTGACGTCCATGGAAGAGACGGAAATGAACCACAAGCAACTATGGTTTCTAGCCTCAAGGATTCCGTGTCTCCGCGCAGTTTTATCGTTTCATGTAAGGTAAGTTATCTGAGTACTTACTACTAAAGATTCACACACAGGAGTGTTTGCTTCATATATGAATAGTATACTACGATGATTTACAAATGGCAGCGTAAAAAGCGAGGTAAGAAGCAGCCTTCCATCTGATAACCGGATAAATCACGGGTCTTGTCAAGAGAACTTTCTGCCACTTTTACATGCACTCAACGTACCCACGCCGTCCCGGAGCATCTCTTCTCATGAATTCATTATTCAGATTTCAGATTCTACCTTCAAACACAACCTTGGCATAAAAAATACGATAAATTTGGGAAAATCCAATTATTCAATATTGTATATTTATTATTGAGTGTATCATAATCATTTATGCAATCATACATAAAAAGTATCCAACAATCCTATTTTTTACAAATTTCATCATTTGAACATAGAGCGATGATAACATGTATGATTATCATTCACTGAATAGAAAGCTTATAATATACACGATACCACGAATTGTAAAAATCTATTTGGGCCGCCAATATCTCGATATTAAAAATAAAAAATTTTAATTTATTTAGTTCCAATTGCAATACCGTTCAAACGACGCCTTCCTACGAACGATAAGCATGTTCATTTGGCTCACACTTTGACAGTTCTCTCTGCACGATTGGCTCACAATGGCCGCCTCCGCAGATCTCTATAATGTAGGATTACTAGTTTTCGCTACCAGCCCTTAAAGTCCCAGTTGGAAAGACACAAAAAATCGTGATACATCGCATTCAAGCCGCCCGAGAAACAAAACGGCCTCTAAGAATTTACTACCCAGTGGGAAAAAATGACAAGTTTATGGCGGCTGGAAATGGAACATTAAATGTTTTAACATGTATATAAATTATAATTCTACCAGGCAATATTCAACTTCCGCAGCTCAATGAGATCGATGTTTATTTTTCGGTACTTCCATTAATAGTGAAGATAATAACATTTATTCAATAATGTATCACTTACCGCAATTCCCGTACACGCCAGAGCCATATGAGAGATTATCATTTTCTGTGTCGATGCGATGCAAAACGTCGGAATCAGTTCGTTCACTTCCTCGGCCAGACAGAACCGGCAACGGAGATTTTCTTCCGGTGGATCAACACTGGCCATTTTTTGAGCACTTGGTACTTCCGTTGGACTAAACTGTGCCGGACAAAATGTTTTGTTTATTATCGACAACGCGCACGAATGCCAAACGAATCAAAACAAAGTTCTGCCAGCTCCAGCGGGTGCGAGTGAGGACGGCTAAAATGAATGAACCCTGCAGGTTGAATGCTCTGAGTGCCGGCGGCTTGGTATATGAACGAGGGATGCTCAAATTAATACCCCGCACGCTAAGAAAATGTTACTCTAAAATGAGTAAGATTCACACAAAACTGAGCTAAACTGGAACAGCTCAAAAAAAAATGAGTAAATTGCATTTCCAGCGATAGCGCTGGCTCAAGTGCAAAAATCCAACTGGTTTAAGCCGTATAATATTCTTCGCATCATCAAGAATATTATACGGCTTAAACTGATGAGATTTTCGCACTTGGGCCAGTGCTATCGCTGGAAAAAAAATTTACTCAATTTTGAGTTGTTCCACTTTAGCTCGAAAATGAGTGAATTTTCTGACCGTGCGGTAGATTTTAGCACCCGCCTAAAAAGTGTGAAGCTGAAGATTTGTAGTAATGAGTTAATTTTTATGGTACGAAGTAAATTCTTCGTTTCTGCAATGAAATGGTGCAGAAAGCGTTTGTATTATGATTCCTGCCTGTTTTGATGCTGTTTGAGCAAAACTTTCGGTAACTGTGTTGCTTTATTCTTGGGGCAAGACACTGTGTTGCAGAGTACATTTTCCGTCACAGAGTTGACCAGAATTTCTCCGGATTGATCCTGTTTTTACATGGGTGTTGCCCTAGGGGCAAGACAGATCTAACGAGAGAAAATGTGTGTTCGAAATGTTCAGAATTCCTCACAATTCTTCAGATTTTCTCTCATTTATATCAAAGTGTGATCTGACATCAATGTCAAACAGCAAAGTGTTGCATGTGCTGAATGAAAGTTGCAGTTTTGGGGATGTCTTTCATCAAATTTCGTCGATCATTGATAAAAAGAGTAACTCAGAATTTCTCAGAGATGCTCTCATTTGTACAGTGTCTTGCCCCTAGGTGTTGCCTGATTTATCGCAAAATCAAAACAATATAGTCTATTTTACGAAACGACAACAGTGTTGATATTGATATTAACACTCACGGGCTTGGGCGCAACCTCCTGTCAAATTTTCATTCATGAAATGAGCGATCAGCTGATCCGAAACGTCTCGTAAAATGGCTCATTGCTCGATATCTCGCTATTTTTGTAGTTTTAGGGATGTTTTTCAACAAATTTCGTCGATCATTGGTGAATTTCTCAGATATACTCTCGTTTGCACAGTGTCTTACCCCTAGGCATTATTTTACATTACTTAAGTAACAATAGGAGGCAATCAGTGAAGTACTAGATTGAAAGTAGTGAGCTGGATTTTTGTATGGTGAGATGATCGATTCTCCATTTCTGCAATGAAATGGTGCAAACAGCGTGGGTTATATGATTTCTTGTCTAATTTGATGCTGTTTGAGCAAAAGCTTGGGTAACTGTGTTGTTGAAGTTGCAAGAAATAAATAATACAACAACACAGTTATCCAAACTTTTGCTCAATCAGCATCAAATTAGGCATGAAATCATATAACCCACGCTGTTTGCACCATTTCATTGCAGAAATGGAGAATCGATCATCTCACCATACAAAAATCCAGCTCACTACTTTCAATCTAGTACTTCACTGATTGCCTCCTGTTGCTACTTCAACATCATAGTTATTCAAACTTTTGCTGAAACAGCATTAAATAGGATGCAATCAGTACAGTACTAGATTGAAAGTAGTGAGCTGGATTTTTGTATGGTGAGATGAGCAATAGGACAGATCGGTGAAATACTAGATTTGTAGTAATGAGCTGAATTTTAGTATGGTGAGAAGGTCAATTCTCCGTTTGTGCAATGAAATGGTGCAAAAAGCGTGGTTATTATGATTCCTTGCCTAATTTGATGCTGTTTGAGCAAAACTTTGCGTAACAGTGTTGTTGTTTTCTCCATTTCTTGCAACATAAACAACATAGTTATCCAAAGTTTTGCTCAAACAGCATCAATTTAGGCAAGGAATCATAATACCCACGCTTTTTACATCATTTCATTGCAGAAACGGATAATTGACCTTCTCACCATATTAAAATTCAGCTCATTACTACAAATCTAGTACTACACCGAACGTGCTCCATTCTCTATTTCTTCAATGAAATGGTGCTAAAAGCGTGGGTATTATGACTTCCTGACTAATTTGATGCTGTTTGAGCAAAAGTTTGGGTAACTGTATTGTTGAAGTTGCAGGAAATAAATAATACAACAACACAGTTACCCAAAGTTTTGCTCAAACAGCATCGAATAGGAGGCAATCAGTGAAGTACTAGATTGAAAGTAGTGAGCTGGATTTTTGTATGGTGAGATGATCGATTCTCCATTTCTGCAATGAAATGGTGCAAACAGCGTGGGTTATATGATTTCATGCCTAATTTGATGCTGATTGAGCAAAAGTTTGGATAACTGTGTTGTTGTATTATTTATTTCTTGCAACTTCAACAACACAGTTACCCAAGCTTTTGCCCAAACAGCATCAAATTAGACAAGAAATCATATAACCCACGCTGTTTGCACCATTTCATTGCAGAAATGGAGAATCGATCATCTCACCATACAAAAATCCAGCTCACTACTTTCAATCTAGTACTTCACTGATTGCCTCCTATTAGTCAAGAAATCATAGTACCTACGCTGTTTGTACCATTTAATTGCAGAAATGGAGAATAATTGATCATTTCATTGTACTCAAAAATCCAGCTCTTTACTATTAAATGGCGTAAAAAGCGTGTGTATTTTAATTTTTTGTCTATTTTGATGCTGTTTGAGCAAAACTTTCGGAGCTGTATTGCTTTATTTTCCATTATTTGCTACTTCAACAATAAGTCAACCAAAGCAGCACAACCCAAGAAACAGAACTAGCTGAATAGTAGTTTCTTAAGGTAAGTTTGCTTTAGAGTCGTTTGTTCCACTCTTATACAGCGAAAATGTTTGTTGGGAACTTCATGTCGCTAACATATATTAAAGAATGAAATTCAAGTTTATCATCAGATCAGGATAGAACCAGGGTATGCCATCTAAAACAAGTGCATCTCATTTAGATTTTTTTTTTCAATGGAAAAGTGATTTTTATTTACAAAATAAGATTTTTTGAAGATTTTACAGTTGTCAGTGTTTTGAATTTTTTGTTTCCATTTGAGTAATGTATAAACAGTTAGTAAATTTGTCGTATTGTTATGTGGTTTCTTCCGTTCTGATTATCCGCAGGCTACTAAAAGCGGCACCAATTTTACAATCATATTTTAAAAGCGCTTATTGTTTTTTTTTGGGTGTTGCGGTTACTTTTATGTTTTGTTTGTTTTCACATCTATTCATGTTCAAAGTGGTTTTGTACAGCAATTTATCCTAATCGCAAGTAGTTTTTCAATATTTTGTTTGTTTTTTTCTTTACTAATATCCTAGCGAATACTGAATATTAGGAAGAGATAATATAATAATAAAGATCTCTTTTTAAAAGTTTTTATTTATCACATATCAACACTTTCTATAAATGGGGCATCTAGGTTTCGGTTAAAGTATCAACAAATCTACAAAACAGTACTTGTATAAAATCGAGATTCTGTTCAGTTCAATACATTATACAGTACAGTGAATAGTCTACAATAGGATAGAAGTATAGAGTTTACATAGAAAAATATCCAGTTTGGCATAGATCGGTAGAGGTGAAGAAAAATCGGTGTTTCATAAGATCTCCCCTATGCCGAGAGAGATGGTTAGAGAGAAACGGGGGTAATTTAAGTTCTAATGTGTAGTTTGATGCACGGGAAATGATAGTTTGTCGATTTTCTATAGACTTGATTGTGGGGGCGTCACTAAGCAGAGAAATTGTTTACAGTACCATCAAATCGGTGTTTACCATGCGGGGTAACACTGGGAGAATAATTGTTCAAGATTGCTCGTTTCGTTCACTGGAAGTATTTATCAATTTGGTTGTCATGCTTTGCAAATTTTGGGTTAGAATGCAAGATCAATTTGGTTTATGTGTTTTCAAAGTCTCATCGCTAAATGCGCGGTTTTTTTTCTATCCTATTCTTCAGTTTATTTATCAAATCTTCTTGTGTTATTCATAGTTTTACTCGATATTTGTTCGATATTCAATGATGTAGCACTATCAAACTTATTTTCATTTACAAAATCCAAATGTTTCGATTTTTCTTTAAAATTTTACAAACTCAGCGCCGTATTTGCAGAGCTGCATGGTAAAAAGCGTATATAACGTCATTGATAGCTAAAACATTGCATTTTTTCCATTCGACTATAGGTTCTTTATATTCCCGTTTTTATGCTTCATGCACGTCTTCATGAGTTGCGTGTTTTTTTTTCGCAAAAGGGGAAAGAAGCTTTTGGTTCCATACATTTGTTAACGTTGATTTGTCGGTGTTTATTTGTCATTTCAGTTATATCTCTGATTGCTCCAATAGTAGTCACTGCTTTCAATGGAGTTTACCTAAAAATAGAAAAAAGTAATATGTTAGAATAGTCAAGTTTTTTTTGAAAATCTTACATGATTCACAATGGAGCACGGTCGGTGTACGAAACGTCTAAGGATAAAACTCGTGAACAACTTCTCACAGTTCACTAGTTTGTCTCAAAATTTTCTGTGAAAAGAACTAGATTTTCTAAATTCGTGAAGATGATTTGAAACATGTCAGAAACGCGAACAATAATATTCAAGCCTCTGTTATTCAATGTTCATTAGCTTAGATTTAACCTTTTGCAATGGGACACGTTCGGTGTAGTACTAGATTTGTAGTAATGAGTTGAATTTTAGTATGGTGAGAAGGTCAATTCTCCTTTTCTGCAATGAAATGGTGCAAAAAGCGTGGGTATTATGATTCCTTGATGCTGTTTGAGCAAAACTTTGGATAACCATGTTGTTTTTGTTGCAAGAAATGCAGAAAACACCAACACTGTTGCCCAAAGTTTTGCTCAAACAGCATCAAATTAGGCAGGAATCATAATACCCACGCTTTTTGTACCATTTTATTTCAGAAACGGAGAATCGAGCTTCTCACCATACTAAAATTCAGCTCATTACTACAAATATAGAACTTCACATATCTGTCCTATAGGAAGCAATCGGTGAAGTACTAGGTTGAAAGTAATGAGCTGGACAGGGTGAGATGATCAATTCTCCAATAGGACAGATCGGTGAAGTACTAGATTTGTAGTGATGAGCTGAATTTTAGTATGGTGAGAAGCTCAATTCTCCGTTTTTGCAATGAAAAGGTGCAAAAAGCGTGGGTATTATGATTCCTTGCCTAATTTGAGGCTGCTTGAGCAAAACTTTGGGCAATGGGGCACGTTCGGTGTAGTACTAGATTTGTAGAAATGAACTGAATTTTAGTATGGTTAGAAGGCCAGTTCTCTGTTTCTGCAATGAAATGGCACAAAAAGCGTGGGTATTATGCTTCATTGCCTAATTTGATGCTGTTTGAGCAAAACTTTGGATAACTATGTTGTTTATGTTGCAAGAAATGAAGAAAACAACAACACTGTTGCCCAAAGTTTTGCTCAAACAGCATAAAATTAGGCAAGGAATCATAATACCCACGCTTTTTGTACCATTTCATTCCAAAAACGAAGAATTGACCTTCTCACCATACTAAAATTCAGCACATTACTACAAATTTAGTACTTCACCGTTTTGTCGTATAGTGTTGATGTTTTATTCATTTCTTGCAACATAAACAACATAGTTATCCAAAGTTTTGCTCAAACACCATCAAATTAGGCAAGGAATCATAATAGGACACAATTGGTGACGTACTAAAATTGAAATGAGCTGAATTTCAGTATGGTGAGAAGGTCAATTCTCCGATTCTGTAAAGAAATAGTGCAAAAAGCGTGGGTATTATGATTCCTTGCCTAATTTGATGCTGTTTGAGCAAAACTTTGTTGTTTTCTCCATTCCTTGCAACATAAACAAAGTTTAGCTCAAACAGCATCAAATTAGGCTAGGAATCGTAATACCCACGCTTTTTGCACCATTTCATTGCCGAAACGGAGAATGGGGCACGTTCGATGTAGTACTAGATTTGTAGTAATGAGTTGAATTTTAGTATGGTGAGAAGGTCAATTCTCCATTTCTGCAATGAAATGGTGCAAAAAGCGTGGGTATTATGATTCCTTGCCTAATTTAATGCTGTTTGAGCAACACTTTGGACAACAGCGTTGTTGTTTTCTCCATTTCTTGCAACATAAACAACATAGTTATCCAAAGTTTTGCTCAAACAGCATCAAATTAGGCAAGGAATCATAATACCCACACTTTTTGCACCATTTCATTGCAGAAACGGAGAATGAACCTTCTCACCATACTACAATTCAGCTCATTACTACAAATCTAGTACTTTATCGAACGTGCTCCATTGACCTTCTCACCATACTTATATTCAGCTCATTACTACACATCTAGTACTTCACCGATCTGTCCTATTTAGCTCATTACAAAAATTCTAGTACCACACCGAACGTGTTCTATTGATCATCTCACCATACAAAAATCCAGCTGGTGAGATGATCATTGGATGATCAATAGGACACGTTCTATTTAGTACTTGCATTGCAAAAAGCGTGGGTATCATGATACCTTGCCTAATTTAATGATGTTTGAACAAAACTTTAGGTAACTGTATTGTTTAAATAGGGTCCTAAAATTAAAGACGAAATCTCGCTTATATTGAATAATACGATCAAGCATGGTATTCTAATCGGAACTGTACTTTACTCGAACTTGAAAAACAAAGGAATAATAAGAAAATTCGAAATAAGTAAAATGGTAAATAGTTCTACTTTGACATTTGAGGTCAACCTTGTGTGACTGCGAGCTCGACATTTTTCGCACTGGGATTTCAAAAATGTTCCTATCTGACATACACGGTGAAAAAAAATCACTCAAAGCATGTGTTATAAGCTAGGGACGAGACAAAAGGCTAAAAAAATAAAAATTATATATTTTCAACTACGGTTAATAAAAACGTCAAAAATGAGTAAATATGTACTCTTGAACCATATATTGTGGTATAAAACAAGAATCCCGATAGGACTTTAGGAGCCTATTGCAAGAAAGAAAGACAACAACATTGTTGTCCAAACTTTGGAGTGATACACAAATTATGTCACGCAAAAAACGACCATTTTCAACCCCCGCCCCCCCCCCCCCCCTCCCCCTATGTCACACTTTTTGTATGAGACCTTACAATATTTTGTATGGGTCGTCACGTTATGCAAAACCCCCTCCCCCCTAAATGTGTGACGTAATTTGTGCATGGCCCCTTTTGCTCAAACAGCATCGAATTAGTCAAGAAATCATAATACCCCCGGTGTTTGCACTATATCATTGCAGAAATGGAGAATTGATCATCTCACCGCTAGGGGCAACACAGAACTAACGAGAGCAAATCTCGTTTGCACAGTGTCTTGCCCCTAGGAGTTGCTCTAGTTTGCACAGTGTCTTTCCCATACAAAAATCGTGCGTTGAGATGAAAGTGCTCGATAGGAAAGATATATATTATCCTAGGGGCAAGACACTGTACAAACGAGAGCATCTCTGAGAAATTCTGAGTTACTCTTTTGATCAATGATCGACCAAATTTGATGAAAGACATCCCCAAAACTGCAACTTTCATTCAGCACATGCAACACTTTGCAGTTTGACATTGGCGTCAGATCACACTTTGATTTAAATGAGAGAAAATCTGAGGAACTGTGAGGAATTCTGAACAACATTGCGAGCACAGATTTTCTCTCGTTAGATCTATCTTGCCCCTAGACATAATCAACCTCAAAGGATATTATTTCTGTTATATTGACAATCAAATTCATTCAAATATTTACCTCATTGTCCTCTAATACCGCACAATCGCAGCGAATACCGTTGGCAATATGGCGGTCAGCATCAGCGTCTTCATCATGGCCGCCAAGGTGGTGGCACCGCTGGGTTCCTGGTTCAGCGGCTGACCCGTAACGGGGGCATCCTGCGCAGCCGCAACGGCACCAAGATTCACCGGTCCGTTGTTGGGATCGGGCACAAACTGTCCGGAAGCCGCGTCGTACAAACCGGGGGTGAATATTTGGGTAAGCGGATCGTACTGTCCCTGCTGGAAAATGTTGGTGTCCGGGATGTAGCGGCCGGGCGTGAACACTCCGGTTGCCGGGTCGTACTCGCCTGGTGGAACGTACTGGCCGGTAGCCGGGTAGTACTGGCCAGGCGGTGGGAAGTATTGTTTTCCGGTGGGCACTGGTGCGGTTGAAGTCTCGTTGTATGAGGCCAGTGGCGTTGGCGTACACGCTAAGATCAGTTTACCTATTTTTCTAAAATATGGGTAAATTTTATTCAAATTTGCGTAAACTTTACGCAAATATGGGTAAATAAAACTCATATTTTGGAAAAGTGCACAACCTCATTTATAGGTAATATTAACCCATATTTGGGTTACAATTACTCATATTTGTGTCCACATTACCCATATTTGAGTTTTGTTAACCTATATTTGAGTATCATTTACGCATATTTGCGGTTGTGCACTTTTTGGAAAAAAGGTAAACTGATCTAAGCGTGTAGATGTATCGGTAGAGTTTGTTGTTTGTTCGCTGGTTGAGTTGGTGTTCATGATCACTGGGGTGTTCGGGACACCTGCAACAGCATCCTTGTTTTCGCTGGCCGCAGGAGCTGGGTTCGGAGCTGGAACTGGGGCAGGGGCTAAAGCTGGAGCACTAGGAGCTGCCGGAGCCGCTGGAGCAGCCGCGGCTGGGGCAGCAGGTGCTGCTGGAGCGGCAGCAGCAGCAGCGGGAGCTTCTGCGTTGACAACGGTAACGCGATCACGGTAGATCACACGGTCTTCTGGTTTCAAAGCGTTGTAGATGGCAGCACCGGCGGCTCCTGCGAGAAGACCCGTTCCTACTCCAGCAGCGATGCCTCCGATTCCGATTCCAGATGATTGTGGTTTGTATGCTCCCACAGGGATGGCCGCAATCGGGAAGCTTGGAGCAGGAGCGTAGTTAACAGCTGGAGCGACACCACCACCTTGGAAGCCGCCATGTGGTAGACCTCCGTATCCACCGGCTGGAGCATGGTAACCAGAGCCTCCAGATGGGAATCCACCGAATCCACCGGGTTGCTGATGTCCAAATCCGCCTGACTGTTGATGTCCAAAACCTCCTGGCTGCTGATGTCCAAAGCCTCCTGATTGCTGATGTCCGAAGCTGCCTGGTTGGTTAAATCCTCCGGGTTGTCCAAATCCTGGCTGATTGAAACCACCGGGCTGTCCAGGCTTGAAGCCTTGACTTCCAGGGCTGTACGCAGGTGGTGGCTGGTTGAACGGCGAATGAGCATTTGGATTGTTGACGGCTGAATATGGCGGAGGGGCACCATGTTGAGGGTTCACAGAGTACGGTGGAGGTGGCGCCCCATGTGTTTGGTGCACGTTATGCTGTTGTTGCACTGGGTATGGTGGTTTGGCTCCACCTGCAGGGCTTTGAACCGGATATGGCGGTTTGGCGGCACTCTGCACTGGATATGGTGGCGCCGCTGCAGCTGGTTTTGCCGGTTGGTTACTGTTGACGTTCCATCCGATGGGCCGCGCGTTGGCTGAGGAGTCCACCGGTGCCGATGGAGCCGGTTTCGGCTTTTGCTGATAGTTGTTGTAACTCAAGCTGCCAGGGTTACTGGCCGCTGGAATACTTTGACTAGGTTTCGACACACGACCTCGGCTAACCGAAGATGACGAAGAGCTTTTACTCTTTCCACTGGTTTTTCTGGCCTCCAAAGCAGGCAAGAAATTCGAAGCGCAAAGTAGCACGCAGAACGTAACCACTTGGAGCTTATTTTTATCAATCCGTATTGATGCCCCTCGTTTCATTTTATTATTCATTTCTCCTTCACGGTCACAACAAACTGGTTTGCACAAAAATCCCCGATATGCGTTTCACTAGCTTGCTACGATCACCCCCTCTCAATTATTTTGATATTAATCACTTCACTGAACAACGCAATCGAGCGAAGTAGCCATTGGCTACTTTAAAATCGTCACAAAATGTGCGATTTGCACAAAACTGCACTCCTTTCACCGCCTGCTAGATGGAAAATTGATATTCTGCGACTATGACAAAGGGAAAAATCGATAGTTGTCCTTATTAATTAGTTTGCACTATTGAAACGCGGATTGACCGTAACGTTGTTCCATTCACTGCAAGTTTCCACAGACGAATGTTACACTACTCTGATGTGGGGACTGCTTCACTGGTGTGTATAATAAACTTGAAAAAATCCATTGAAGAGTTGTGTCGGATGGACGAACTACTGATGATGTGTATCTCTGTTCATGCGCCATGCGTTGCAGGTGAGATGTAGCGATGGACGAAGCGAGCGTTTGTGCACATGTGCTAGTGAGATTGAGATCGGTTCGGTAGCTAAAAGGGTTGTAAAAACATCATCAACAGTGGAGGGAGTGGGTTGCGTCTCTCATGATTCAGTAGCTGCTGATGAAATTCGCGGTTTCTATTCGTCTATCAAACTACCTTGGCCTTGTGTTTGCCAGAAGTGCAATACAATAATGGCAGAACGAAATCAAGGGCTGTTTCAACCTGTGCGGTAATTGATTTAATACGGTACAAATACATTTCAATTTAAATACGGAAAGGGAAATAATGGAGTTGAAAAATGTTGCTAATGTTGTGGTAGGGAAAATGTGGAATGAAAACACCGAAAACACCTCATTATTAAGATGTGTTAGTGAGAAATACTTTGTTTTGACGAATGTTCATCAGGTGTTTTTCTTGGTGTTTTTTAAATTATATATTTCTTTCTCTCGTAACAAATATTTCATTATTATTATTATTATTATTATTACTTTATTATAAGATAATTTAAGTCCTAGGCTGGTTCATCTCGTATAAAATATTTCATTTACCTACATAGGTATTATGGAAACATTCACAAATTTGATGGCGAGCTAAATGAAAGCTTAACTTTTTAATTTAATATGCATAATCATAAAAATATTTATTCTTCTTGTGATCGCATCACTGTTCCATAAACAGTATTGACCTGTGAGCAAATGATAAGATGCTAACCAAAGTTTTCACCGAAGACAACCGAAACGTGTAGTTTTTGCAACGGTTGTGCTACTTTTCCCCGAATGTCGATTCCCCGAATGTCGTTTCCCCGAACGCCGATTCCCCGAATGCCGTTTCCCCGAATAATACTTTTCCCCGAATGACCCATTTCCCCGAATCACACCCTTCTTTATTTTATAGGCGGTTCTTTCAGGTTTTATTGCTCCTCAAATCTGCTGAAACCCTGCTGAATGAAGAATGGTAATATGACTCCTTCTTTCATTTGCCGCTCGTTCTTTGTAGAACCAAATTGGTACCTACGACCTGTCGAACTATGGTAGGATATTTTTTTGAATAATCTAGTTCCCAGGAGTCCGTGTCCTGGGCCAGGACACGAACTTGTTGTGACAAGTGACCATTTCGAACAAGAATGCAATATAGTCTTTTCGGGGAAACGGGTCATTCGGGGAACTGACTTTCGGGGAAACGGGCCATTTGGGGAACCGGCGTTCGGGGAAACGACATTCGGGGAACCGGCCTTCGGGGAAAAGTAGCACAATCTTTTGCAACAATGATGTTGGTCGTTACGTCAACTTTGCATTCAACGCCACAATAGGCTCTATATTCATAGTAGATCCGATCCGATGATTCATGCACACCAAAAATCGATTGAGGGTTTCAGCAAAATTTTGCTGAATTTTGCCGAGCTGATGGCTTCAGCAAAAATTTTACTGAAATCCAGCAAAATTTTGCTGATTTGTTCAGCAAACTCTGCTGATCACCAGTAACGTTTTGCTGAAATTCAGCAAACTTTACTGAAAGTTCAGCAAAAAAATTTGCTGGACCCTTCAGCTCGGCAAAATTCAGCAAAATATTGCTGAAAGCGTTTAGTGTGTGGGGTAGAACTATGGGAAACGCATCAACTATATTTACCCGCATTATCTTCAACTGTTCTAGGAAGGAAGTAAACTTATCTGTTCTGCCTGTATGCCTATGAAAATACCAGTTTATTTGCTAATCATTTGCATTCGGCAACACACTGTGTGAGAGTGTTGGTATGATTAATTCCGCCGGTTGTGGATGGACGCAGAATTCCGTGAGTCGAATTATGAGCCTGTGCGATGATGGCCTTTCCAATGCCATTTGCCTCGACTTGGTAGCTTCAGTGTTCGACGGTGTGATGATGTCATCTTTCAACCAGCATTAGTTGCAAGAAAAAATAATGAGTAAATTTCAGTTAAAAGTGATATTGTCGGGAATTGTGAATCAAACGTCCCAAATCAATTCAAGCAGCAAGAAACACGAACATACTGATCGAATAATTACAGTCCAGAGATTGTTTGCCATTGCAAAATAAATGTTGTGTGCAAATTGTTGCAAAATGAACACTTTTATGGCACGAGTCGTACATAAATACATGGATACATAGTACGAGTGCTGTAAAAAACGAGTTTTGCAATGAGTTGCATACAACATATTTTGCAACGATAAGAAACATTTGCCGAAATATGATCAATGATCATTTCCATTAGTATCATCTTGTTTGTTGGTGCTTGAATTGATTTAAAATAAAATCAAGAATATCAAACTTTCGCTGTGAAAATTCAGGTCATTCAGGTTGTTAGTCGAACAATTGCATTATGATTCATAATGTAACCCAAATGATCAGCATTATGAATAACACTGGGTAACTATCGCTGAGACCGGCCTACTATTTACACCTTGTCTTCAAAAATGTTTAAAGTGCCGATTTTCTGAAAGTCCTCGCTAAAAAAGTAAGGAAAATGCATTTAGTTACTCAAATTGATGGACCCCCCGTTAGTTAGAGCCACAACAATTTTTGCAGACCCCTCGATTTTGGTCAAATGGTGGCTCATTTAAATCGTTATAACTCGAAAGTTTCTCCAAAAACCACCTCAAAACGAATTGTTGTTGAAAAGAGGAAAGATAGAGCTACTATTTACAATAATAAAAAGTTGGGTCGGCCTTATTGATTTTGGCCGCCATCTTGGATTTTTATACCAAAATATTTTTTTTCATCACGATGGCAACTACCGATTTTCAAAATTTTTGCATCAATTGAAAGCTGAGACAATTCTACATAACATATAAAAAAATAGAGATGTCTTTTTTTCGTATTAAAAGTTATCTGCAAAACCCTTTTCAAATGCTTCCCGACTACTATGTTCTTTTCTGCACGTTGCCCTAGCAACGGTGCCATGTATCGTTATACTGAAACAAAACATCCTATGTATCTTTATTTAACAATGGGCACGAACGGTGAAGTACTAGATTTGTAGCTAAATTTTTGTATGGTGAGAAGGTCAATTCTCCGTTTCTGCAATGAAATGGTTAAAAAAGCGTGGGTATTTTGATTTCTTGCCTAATTTAATGCTGTATGAGCAAAACTATGTGAAATTTGTTGTTTAAATTGCAAGAAATGAAGAGAAAACAACAACACTGTTACCCAAAGTTTTGCTCAAACAGCATCAACTTAGACAAGGAATCATAATATCCACGCTTTTTTAATCATTTCATTGCTATTACATTGTGCAGATCCTACAATCCTCCTTTTGTGTTTCTTGTTTTAGTGTGAAATATAATCATTGAAATAATGCGGCTCATTGCGAATTCTCTTCGCGGTCAATCATTCTGTTTCGATAAGTATGTAGTTCTTCAGGTTTGCTATACCTACTCTGCATTATTCTTTTGCATACCCACGCGTACCTCACAGTTTTCTGAGATACTCTAGAGCTTGCTTTGATTTGCTTCAACTGTTTGTTTAAGGTGACTAACGTTTCTTCTGTACTGTTTTTCTGGTTCCTTCGATTCTATTGTTCAATTACTACCTTCTCTAGGCGTTACAATATACTCCTCGTTATAGAAATCTGTATCCAACTTATTCGTCTTCTTCATTCTCTTCGTTGACACTGTATCTCCTACCGCGATTTTACTTGACTTTGCTTTTCTTTTGCCATCTGCATACTCCTTTACTTTTTCTTTGTGGACCATATCGTTTTAACGGATGTCTTCGTCATCCAATCGGTATAACGGAACATGAGGCAGTTTGTTCCGGATGCGTCCGGGGACTTTCCTGTTGTTGTTGCATGATTTGTTGAATGGTACACCAGCAGATATTGACTAAGCTCTCTTCTCCAATCCTTCCCTAGCTCCTGAGATATTTTTAACCTCTACCTCGCCGTTTTGCTATAGCCAATTCGGAATCGTATTTACCTGGGTATCTACTAGCTTTATTCCATTTTCACGACAAAATATGTTCAGCTCTTCACAGTGTTCACTGAGTTGGGGTCCGTTATCAGCTCTCAATGTATTTGGGAAGATCACACTCAACTCTTTAATGGTATCACTAGCAGAATTGGAATTCATCTCTTTCACTTCGGGGCCGTCCATATACCACGTAGACAACTTAGAGGGGGAGGGGGTCTGCCAAATGTCCACGTGGACATCATTGCATTGATACAGAATAAGGAAGCAAACATTCACTAACGAAACAAATTAGGGTCTGGGACCATTAGGGCAGGAGGACCTATCGCATTACTTATGTGATTCAATTTCATAATTGTTCTCTCTCACATTTTACTTTATTATACCACTCTTTTTTAGTTGAAGGGGCTTCTCCGAGGAAAAAATCATGGTGGCCAGAAAAATTTTGAAATCCCACCTACTACATTTTTAATATCAAAATTCCAATTATCTAGTTTTTTTCATCAAGGAGAATTATAGCGTTTTAAAATGCGTAGGCCATGAAATGTTGGTATTTCTGTTGAAACTTTCAATGAGTTTCAAAATGGATTTCCCAAAGTTGCATACCAATTTTCTAAACTATACTTCAAAATTAAAAAATACGTTAGCAGACTTTCTAACTCGAGTAGGTTTATTTTAAAATTGTAGTTGTTTGCATTACTCTAAATTTAACACTATAATAAAGTTTCTAAACTACACTATGCTTTTTTAAAATGATTCTGTAATTCTTGTTTTCATGGAGAATTAAAATCAAATTACTGCTACATAAAAGTTTTCCTAACAAATATGTCGCATTTGATATGTCGCACGACATGTTTTGGATGAAAATCAGAAGTGTCCCCAATGAGGCCCCCGCGGAACCTGTCACGGTGATCCAGATGGGTCAACTTATTCAAATCTGATTATCGCAGTTGTGATTTGTTGTTCACAATGAAAATTCAGCTGAAAATTAATGGTTCAAACGCAATAACACACGAAATAATCATGTTTAGCCTTTTCGGCACCCTCCCTGACCCCAGTACAATCCGGAATATCTCCGAAACGGTTCCGGATATTGCATGGCCACTTGGGTGTAATAAACTTGCATCAATTTATGATCGATTGAGGGTGACTTCAAAAACATTGGATGAAAATTGACGAAATGCCAGCGTTTTGAAAATGAGATTTTGGGGGTCGGGTATGTGAAGGTTAAGGATGCCATTCATCAGCTCAAAACTAATAAAGCAGCTGGTAAGGATGGTATCGCAGCTGAACTTATCAAGATGAGCCCAGATAAGTTGGCCACCTGTCTGCACCGGCTGATAGTCAGGATCTGGGAAACCGAGCAGCTAACGGAGGAGTGGAAGGAAAGCCTGGAACACATAGCGTCCGTTCCGTCGAGGTTTGCGTTTTTTTGACAGTTTTCCCATGGGAAATCTGTCAAACTACTGTCACGCACACGCAAACGTATGCATTGTGTGGGGTACTGAAGGGGTAATCTGCCCTTCAAGAAAGGCGACCATTTGGAACGTGAGAACTTCGGAGCGATCACTATTTTGAATGCTGCCTACAAAGTGCTATCCCCAGATCATCTTCCGTCGTCTGTTACCTAAAACAAATGAGTTCGTGGGAAGTTATCAAGCTGGCTTCATCGATGGCCGGTCGACAATGGACCAGATCTTCACCGTACGGCAAATCCTCCAGAAATGCCGTGAATACCAGGTCCCAACGCATCATCTGTTCAGCGGTATACGACAGTATCGACTCCGCAGAGCTATAGAAAATCATGGACGAAAGCGGCTTTCCTGGGAAGCTGACTAGACTGATTAAAGAAACGATGGACGGTGTGCAAAACTGCGTAAGGGTTTCGGGTGAACTATCCAGTTCTTTAGAATCTCGGCGGGGACTGCGATAAGGTGATGAACTCTCTGCCTACTCTTCAACATCGCTCTGGAAGGTGTGATGCGACGAGCCGGGCTCAACATCCGGGGAACGATTTTCACAAAATCCGGTCAATTTGTGTGCTTTGCGGACGACATGGACATTATTGCCAGAACATTTGGAACGGTGCGGTGGCGGAGCAGTAAACCTGCCTGAAACGTGAAGCAGCAAAGATCGCACTGTTGGTGAATGCCTCGAAAACAAAGTACATGCTGGTAGGCGGAACCGAACACGACCGGATCCGTCTGGGTAGTAATGTTACGATAGACGGGGATACCATCGAGGTGGTGGAGGAATTTGTCTACTTCGAATCCTTACTGACGGCTGACAACAACGTGAGTCGTGAAATTCAAAGGCGCATTATCAAAAGATTTACCCACGCACCAAATGCACCATGTACAAAACGCTAATAAGACCGGTGGTCTTCTACGGACACGAGACCTGGACCATGCTCGAGGAGGATCTGCAAGCACTCGGAGTTTTCGAGCGCCGCGTGCTAAGGACGATCTTCGGTGGTGTGCAGAATGGTGTGTGGCGGAGAAGGATGAACAACGTGCTCGCTGAACTTTACGGCGAACCCAGCATCCAGAAAGTGGCGAAATCCGGAAGGATACGATGGGCAGGGCATGTTGCAAGAATGCCGGACAACAACCTGCAAAGTTGGTGTTCGCGACAGATCCGGTTGGCACAAGAAGGCGTGGAGCGCAGAGAGCACGATGGCCGGACCAGGTGGAGCGTAACTTGGCGAGCATCGGGCGTGACCGAGGATAGAGAACGGCAGCCACGAACCGTGTATTATGGAGAAATATTATTGATTCAGTTTTATCTTGAATTTTATGTAATACTAAAATGAATGAATTGCACAAATCCTACACCCCTTGAGACCCCCTGAGACTCCTCGAAACGCTCGTGAGACTTATGGTTACCACCTAAAAACTTCTAAGATCCATTAGAAGTTCCTGAGACCTGCTGGAACGCCCTTGAGGTTTCTTGGGGCACCTCTGAAATCCCCTGAGACCTCTTGAAACTCCCTGGGACCCCTTAAAATACCCCTGAGCGCTCCTGGAACGCCTCTCCTGGAACACATCTGAAACGCCACTACCGGTACCCTTTGAAACCCCTGTGAAACGCCCCTAAAATTTCCTTGTACCACTTGAAACTCGCAGAAACGCCCATGAAACTTCTGGATCTCCTCTGGAATCCATTGCAACCTCTTGGAGTAGATGAAAACTCGATATACTGTAACCCATTGAAGACATGTTCGAAAATTGAGTTTCTTCCAGCTTTTATCAAAATTGGACCTCTGCGCCTCTGTACCGTTTTTTCGTATACTTAATATATGGGACGTGACACAACCCCTCCCCCTAAACCTAAACGACGTCATATTTGAATGATTACTGCTGACTGAGGTTGATCACCGTGAACGATTATTATGTGAGTTTATTGCAAATAAACCTACAGAACATTTGAATGATCCCAAACAAGGATAGCTTTGGCATCAACAACCATGCACCTCCATGTGCTTCCCAATCACCTTGGAAGCACTTGGCGGATAATAAAATCACCAGAAAACCTTAATTGCAGGCTAAAAACCGGATGTTGCCAATTTTCACTGGGAAATCCAAACATTTTCAAGCATATCTTGATACCATTTACCTGTAGTAATGATCAAATTACTTATTCAGGTCCAGGAATGATTTTATGAGTTGGGCCATTTTGGCATTTTGGCATTTTGGACTTTGTTTCCCTATTTTATTTCAAGCATAATTCTCAGCTTGTTCAAAATACAGGATTCCCCTAATTTAAATGAAGAATAAATTTAAATATAAATTAATTGATATTTCATTTGAAAAACCCGTTCGTATTAGAATCATCCACCCCTACACATCTACAAGCCTGACTTGCCGGTAAAAAAAAACAAAGAACGCCTTGCGTTCTTCGGACGCACGTTCATCGGTTTGTATGTTTCTAGGAAGTTCTAATCATGATCCAAGAAGGCTACAGAGGTTGTGTTGTGATTGCTTCGTGCCGATTACAAACAACGCCGCGCCGTGCGGGTGCTTCTTGCGTGGGTCAATTACCTTATCACCGCCCCTAGCCTTGTTTTGGTTTATTTTTACGCACTTCAAGTGTGCCTCAAGCACCTTACCCACTTCACACTGTCTTAAGTGCGAATGCGGGCGGCGGCGGCGGCGTCGTCCGTCACATCGACGATGCTTCGTCTTCGTCTATGCGAGGTTCCAAAACAGAAGAAAATATTTTCATTATATCGAACAACATCGAACAACAAGATGTAGGTATATGTAGTTATAGTTGTAGACCATCAAAGTGTGCTGTTTCGCTGTATATCACCTTACCTAAGACAATCTGATGGCAGCAAAGCAAGCGAACACTCGCACTCTGGCGGTCGAATCGGAACGGAACAGGTCTCACGGGCGAGGTTGTGTTGAATAACCGCTAGGTATGCCTGTCTGTCCCTACATGAGTGTGGTACAAAAGTTTAAATTTATTACTATTATGTTTGTTAGCATTGCTAGCAAATGTGGTAGTGACGACTTTTGCCAGTAGGGTGGTGGCTTCTATATTCGCCACTTGGGCGGTGGCTTCTATATTCGTCTGTTTTCCACTCTAACTCAGTCAATTTTGAACCAATTGACTTGAAATGTTGTACACGGGTAGATACTATACCTATCTCACCACATTCCAAAAGTTGTGCCAATCGGTTCAAATTTGACCGAGTTATAGTGGAAAACAGACGAATATAGAACCACCGCCCAAGTGGTGCGATTCCCTATCACTAATAACTAATTGCCTTGTAATGTGAGTCGTGTTTTTGCGTCACTGTTTTGTGGTTGGGTTTTTTATTATTCAACGAGTTGAAATAGTTTTGACGTCATTGATGACGAACCGAGAGTGGATGTAGAGATGCTTAAAATAATAAAAAGATGCATGGTTTTTATGGAAGTTTTCTTTGTTGACTTACGTAGCTTAGAATGCCAGCTTCTTCGATTTTAATAAAAAAACAGCCTTGCCACAGACAAATGAACGCGACAATCTAATCAAAGACCTAGTTCATAGTTGGCCAATCCCAGTCATTTTTGGATTGGGCGAATATGTTTCCGTGACAATGATTTGAATCTAAAACTGTTTGAAGTGTTACGTCTGTTTGTCTGTGATCTAATCATTCCCATCACACATCGATTTAACGGTCAAAATAAAAATTTGATAGTCGGCTAACCCGCAGCGTTTGCATCAGTTTTGTTTGCATTTAATGTTAGCACACTACCGCCATCTAGCTTAAGGTTGTCTGTTTTTTAAGATTTGGGTGAATATTGCAGAAAAAGGGAAACTTTTTGAACAAACTGCATAATACCTTATTTGATCAATTTAAAGACATTAATAAAAATTTTGTGGATGATCCTTTACAATAGTTTTTTCGTTATACTTATTTCTAGGAATCTTTCGAGAATTTTCGTGTGATTCTTCTGCTGTTTTCCTCCTTACTGGAATAACATCCCAAGTGGAACAGAGCGGAGGAAACCCAACAAGATTTCCTGGAGAAGTCCTTTGCGTAAACCCTGAAGGAATCACAAGTAAAAAATGGAGAAATTTTTGGATGAAACCTAGGATTTCTGCATAAATAATTGTTGAAATAACTTATGTAGTTACATGAATGATTTATAGCTAAGGCTCCTAAAAAATTCTTCTGTGATTCCTCCACATATTTCTTAAATATTGCCTGCTGGATTTCTACAAAGATGCCTCCAGAAATTTTTCTTAGAGTTCACCCAGTTATTCCCTCTGGAAATCCATTTGAAATTCCTTCAGGAATTCTTGCTGGAATTTCTCCAGGAATGCTGCTGGGATTCACTTAGGTGTTAGTCTTGCTGGGATTCCTTAGGCAATTCCTGCTCTGGGAATCCTTCGGGAATAATTGGAGGACTCAATTATTGAAGAAATCCCAGCGGAAATCGTTTGAGAAATTTCACCAAGAATTTTTGAAGAAACCTTATTACAAATATCTGAAGGAGACCTAGTAGGAATTTGTGGTGGTACTCCTAAACAAATCTTTTAGGGAATCCTTGGAGTAAACTCTGGAGAAATCACTAGAAAAATGTCTATAGGTGCCCTTGGAGGAATTACAGGAAGAATGTATTTAGGAATCCTTGGAGAAACCTTTGGAGCAATCTCAGCAAGCATTTATGGAGAAATCTCATCAGGCATTTGTGTAGGAATTCCAAGAGAATGTCTCCAAAGATTACTCAACGGATTACTTCAAGAGTTCCTCTAGGCATTTATCTGTGCAGTTCCTCAAGAGTTGCTTCATGAATTTCTTTGGGAAATCCTGTAGGAACGCCAACGGGATTCCTGCTGAAGTTATTTCTGTGATTCCAGAATGGAATTTATTCAAGAGTTTCTCTGGGATTAACTGGGAAAATTCTTGCTGGGATTCCTCCATTTATTCTTGATGGATTTCATCTAGCCATCCCTATTATAATTTCTCTATGGATTCCTCCAAAAATTCAGCAAGAGATTTTTTCCCGAGGTTCCTTTTTAGAATTTCTCTATGGATTCTTTTTATTCTTACTGGAAATCTTCTTCAGATTCCTTTAAAAAAAATCTGTTGAAATGGTTCCTGGAATGATGCTGGGATTCGTGATGCAAGAAATCTTGCTAGAATTCTTCAAGCAATTGAGGACTCCTGAAAGCAATAACTAGAAATCTGAGTAAGATTGCTTAGAGAAATGCTAGTAGGAATTTCTGGAGATTTCTGTAGGTATTCCGAAAGGATTTACTAGAGGAATCTTTGCAGAAATCCCTAAAGAAATTATCGGAATAAATTCTGGAGGAATCCTTGGATAAATCTATTGAGGAATCCTAGGGGAAACTCCTTGCAAAAATCCATCAGACATTCGTGGAGGAACTCTCACAGGATTTCTCATACATTACCTCTGGCAATTTTTCTTGGATGCTTGTTGAGGTTGCTTGCTGGTGCTGCTCCGAAAATTCACCCAAGGATTCCTTCAAGATTTCTAGAGGAATCCCAGTAGCAGTCTTGAAAAATTCCAATCAATCCTAAAATAATCTGAAAAGGATTTCCAGTAGGAATACCAAATTTCAAAAGAAATCCATGAATAAGTATCAGCAGGTATTGCAGGAGATATCTCAGCCAGTAAGAATTTCTTGTGGTAATGTCAGAAGGTTCCTGGACGAATGTAAGGGTGTTACCAGCTTTTCGGTTATGGGCGGGGGGAATAGTTGAGCACTAGGCTGGCCCACACTTATATGAAAAACAAGAATTTCGAAAAATGCTCCTTACCACCTAAATCAGTTGTTTTGAACTCCCAGAAGCTACGTTCAAAATTTGAGCAAAATCGGTCGAGCTTAAGGGGGCGCTCAAAACGCTTGAGGTTTGTATGGGAAAAGTTGGCCAAATGTATGCAGATATTTTAAGTTTTCAAATTTTGCCGCTAGGTGGCGCTGTAAGCGTTCAATAAATAATTCCTGTGGCATTTTTGTAGGTCACCATATACCAAACAACTTTGTCGAAGACCGCAAAGTGATCCAACGTCTGTGAAAAAAGTTATACCCTAGGCAAAGTGAGGCAAAGAATAAAGATTTCATTATTGATATTATTCCTTTACATGTACTGGAAAAATATTTATAATGTTTCACCTCACCTTACCTAGGGTATAACTTTTTTCACAGACGTTGGATCACTTGCGGTTTTCGACAAAGTTGTTTGGCATATCGTCACCTACAATAATACCAAAGGGTTTCATTATTGAACACTTACAGCGCCACCTAGCGGCAAAATTCGAAACCTTTAAATTTCTGCATACATTTGGCCAAGTTTTCCCATACAAACTTCAAGCGTTTTGAGCGCCCCCTTAGGGTCAACCGATTTTGCTCAAATTTTGAACGTAGCTTCTGGGAGTCCAAAACAACTAATTTAGGAGGTAAGACTTGGTATTTTTCGATTTTTTTGTTTTTCATATAAGTGTGGGCCACCTTATTGATCACCCTTAGCAAATTTAAGCAAATTTATAACAACAACATCATGATATATTTCTAAAACAATCGCAGGACGAATTCTGAAGGTATTTTGGAAGGAATTCATGGATGGATTTCCGAAAAATCTGTGGATGAACTACTAAAGATTTTTTGGAGAAAATTGGGAAAGAACTTTTTGTTAACTTCTTGGAGAATTCCTGAAGGAAAGCTTGAATGCATTCCCGGAGGAATTCCTGGGGAATTCCTAGAGAAATTCTGTAGAATTTTCTGTAGAAACTCCTGGAGGAATTCCTATAGCAATTCTTGGAGGAATTCCTGGAGGAATTCTTTGAGAAATTCCTGGAATATTGC
>NW_026917224.1:0-25000 GCF_035046485.1 Aedes albopictus
GGCACTTTTCCAACTATAAAAACAACTTTGTTACGGCGGATAATCCAACTGCCAATTTGAATGTAATGGGAAGAAAGAACGCTATCGGTGAATGATGCGGCGAACGTGTTCCGTTTTGTTGTTGTTCAGTACTGCAGCATAATTGTACACATATCACGTACAGTAGAAGAAGTGCAACAGCTAGATGAGAGTTTTTTTGTTGATTGCGCTTTGATTAAACAGTTGTCTAGAAAGATGGTGTTTTCTCCATCGTATTAATATAATTGTGAACATTTAATTATTAATTGAAATTGCGTTGAATGAGCGAGATTATGTATTGTAAGTTTGTTATTGTGTATTAAAATATTGTATATAGTAATTTGTGAAATTGTAGATCGTTTGCTAAACGGAAGAGTTTTGTACACTCAAATTAATTGACTGATAGATTATATGTGCGCTAACCACATAGATTGCCGGCGAGAGAGAGAATCGCCCGTTTATGTGCAAGTAATAAAATCTATAAGTAAGATAAATGATTTTTATTATCACTGAAATACATTTCAAGTGTAGCAGCATAACACACAATCTTGCGCACATAAAATTTAAAAGATAGAATGACCACAAGAAAACACAATGGCGCGTGAATGTTTTGCTCGAAAACGTGTTGTTAATTTAATAATCGGAAAATTTGAAGTTTTCAGAGGTAATTATAACATATTGCGTTCATTAAATTGTTAAGTGATTAAAACAGTGGTTAATTTATTTTTCAGAATTGGAATCCATCGCTTCAGAATCACAAGGAAAGAAGAACTGAGGATTCTCGAACATCCATCTGAAGTTAAAACTGGAACGGATTGCATAACCGGATTACAGTCTGTAAGTTCATTCCTGGTGATCGCCAACGCAAGTTCCGTCATGCCAACACAACCATCCGGCCACGGAGACGGCCCCATAGTGGATCACGAGGCGATTATCCCAACCGCTGAAGGAACTGGCGGAGCGCACGACGAGGCACTTTATGCTCTTCCCCAATAATAGCTTTAGCATTGATTTGTTTAACAAATAAAACCAGCGCGATCACTGATTATTCAAATTTGGCCTTTATTTCTACTTTAAAATCAATCCCACGTGTAAATAGCTGTATTATTCTTCCCAATGTAAACTATGCGCTGAACGATTAAAAACCAAAAGTGACGCACTTAAATTCTATCATGATTGAATCGACAAAAATTTGATAGCGCTGCACACATTTTTCAAGTGCAAAAGCAATTGGTCACAATCTAAGTGCAGAACTTTTAAATTTAATGTGTTATTTATTCTGAGTACGGAATGTAGTGATAGTGTCGTTATACCGTGACTTACCGTGAGTTTGTACCACATTTGTTGAAACATCATGTTTGCAATAATGTTGAATGTTTAATTAGGTTCGCCCAGAAATCCCGGAGGTAGAATTTTGGAAGTGCTTGTAGCAGAGGGGAAAACTAGATTGTAAGTAGTTTGTTTATACCATGTTTGTTATTGTTTATTGATTGATAATATATTTTAGTTGAGTTTGTTGTCCATCAACTTACTACGAAATTGTTCTACCCGCATCCGAAGTATCGCGAGTAACAAACTTAAATTAATTTTAACTGATATTGCGATTTTTTTTTCGACTTAGACTTCGATGCGATAAATTTCGTCGTACTCATATTTCGCTTTCGATTTCGCTGTTAATCTCAGTCGCAGGGTTTTTGCAACTCGCCCGATAATGTGACAGTTTTCGCCGGCCGTCTCAATGTTTACCATTAAGGTCTTTTGTTCTCGGTCCACCAGCTGGTCATGTTTACACAACAAAACCAGCTGGTTTACCGATGTTTACGTTCATCCTTATTGTTCTCGGCTACCAGCTGTTTATGTTTTCATAACAAAATCAGCTGGTTTCGCCTGAATCGGGGAAAGAAGGCGAAAATGTGTCATAAATGTTAGGTTAGTACCATATTAGGGCGAGTTCAATTTCGTCGCCAAAGTCTGATTATTCGTAAAAAAATACAATAGAACTTGAAATTATTTCATTTATTTATTTATTCCAAATCAACAGACTTAATTAGCTCTAATGATTTATATGTTCACAGAAAAAACTGTTGTGTAATATTACATCTGAACTGCTGCAACCCGATCAATACGTCGGTTGCATGCATATTACACAGGACGATGTACACATAAGAACAAAAGATTTTACATCAAAACGATGTAATCGTACATAGGAATCGTGATTACAATGATTGTTAAGTACATCGGAATGAGTTACATTTATTTTTTTTACTGTGTTCACTTATCAACTAACAAAAAAACAAATTATTAAGGTAAAATCAACGTATCAACTTATTTACAGCAAAAACATTCGAATTAATTAACAATAAAAAATCAGCACAGTACAGAATAAAGTTCATCAAGCTATTGCGCTTGAAAACAATAGAAAACAAACAATAAATTAGGGTTCCCAGTAGCATCCGTAGTGCACGAATTATCGATACAGCAGACCCGTTGGCCACGCTGACTCTGAGATGGCTTTTTCCTTGAGTTTCAAATGAACATCAATCTTGAACGAGATGTAGCTCCAAGAGCAAAAATTCATAACGTATTTTGATGATTTTCGTTAGTTTTTTTTCGCTGAGCGTATAGATTATAATCTCGGCAAAGGATCCCAACAACTTTTGAACCTTCTCACAATGTTAAGCACACAAATCTCATAAAAACCTTAACCAGTGCATTGGCTCTTTATTGATTTATACATTTTGAATTTCTGATGCAATGTTGAACTAGGAATCAAAGACGTTTGTCCTTAAGTTCACTTTTGACTAGTTTGTATTTTTCCGTGTGGTAAAACATTCGAACTGGAAGCATCGCACACACACCAGCGCAGAAACCCCAACCAAATCAACTTCCGTTCCGTTTGGTTTGCTGTGCGCTGACTTCGTTCAAGCAAGCAAAGCAAGAAGCAAACCATCTCCGCGCGACTGGCCG
Organism: Aedes albopictus; assembly: GCF_035046485.1. NCBI lineage: Eukaryota > Metazoa > Arthropoda > Insecta > Diptera > Culicidae > Aedes > Aedes albopictus. The sequence continues at coordinate 2,986 of NW_026917224.1, forward strand.
ATGGATTCAAAAGTGTTTCGTGCGCGTGAGTGCGGTTGTGTTGGTGCTGCATATCGAACCACCACCCGCCCCATCTCGCTCGCTCCAACGGACAATCCCGTGCGAGTGCACCAACACCCGGAACCAAACGGGACCCCGACGGTCGGTTGCTGCGGTGGTGTGCGTGCAATGATATGGCAACGAACGGGAAACCGAACGATGATGATTCGGGTCGTCGTCGTCGCCGTCGGTCGTGGTGACCGTTTTCTGGCCGTGTGCGCGCGTTCAGTCAGTTTCAGGAACGCGATGAGTAGACATCGATGTAACGCGTTGTCGTCGTTGTTTCCAATCTGAAGAAGAAAACCATCATCAGCAAGCAGCCAGCCAGCTAGCAAGCAGATTTTCCTACCTTGGTGTGGAGCAAATCCGCGCGATACAGCGAGAGAGAGTGAACGAGAAAGTGCGCTCTTCTCGAGTCTAGTAACACTGAGCCAAAACGAGAAGGAAGAGAGGCACTTTGTGAGGAGTTGTGTGAAGGCGAGTGGAAAAAAAAGTACAGAAAGAAGTTAGGAAGTTGAAGAGTGTCTCTCCGTTTGGAATGGAAAAAGTGTGGAAAAGTGCTGAAATTCAAGTTTGAAAATCCGAGGAAAAAAGTGTAATTATCAAGGAATTTGTGGTTTCCGGTCAATATTTTGTGTGGGGTTATCAGCGAGATAACCCGAAGTTATCCTGAGAGTCGGAGCCCCAAATTGGATTAAAAATTTAATTCCGGTTCGCGAATTTCGGAAATTCCGTGGATGAAAAAGTTTTGACGAGTGAAAGAGAAGAATTGAGTGACAGTTGGACCTCGTCTGGTCGCCTTGCTGATCGGCGTTCGATCGCGGCGGTGCCCATCAGGGAAGAAGAAGAATGTTTTCCTGGTCGACGAGTGTCGACACCCGAGTAAAAATGGCGATCAGATCGAAGAACAAAGTTTGTTACAGTGATTGAAGGTGTTTCAGTGTTTAATGTATTTTTGTTTTATTTTTAGGATTGCATAATATAAATTGTTACGAATCAGAATTGTTAAGTGTGTTAAATCTGCTACCGGAAATTTGAAGGGTAAAATTACGATAAATCCTATACGGAAAAGTGTGTGAGAATTTGATAACAAAGGAGTAAAAGGTAATTTACGCACGGCGAGAAAAAAAATCAGTGAAAAATATCATCTTCATTGTCCAAATTTTGAGAGTTTGTTAAGTTTCAATCCGAGCGTTCTTCGTGTTCGTCGAGGTTTTTGTATAAAAAAAATAGCTCTTGTAAATAGTTTCCCCCATTTCGGTGAATTTGAGGAGCCGTTCAAGTGAGACTGAAAGCGGAAGAAGGAGCCCAGCCTCGCCCATCCTGTGGACGGATCCAGTATTTCCGCTAGGAAGAGAAGAGCGTGAACCCAATCCGGACCAGTTCCTGCCCCCAATCCGACGAGGGGATGGAATCCGGAGCTAAGGTCTGTGTTCCGTGGCGTGATCGGGTTCCCAGGGGAGAAAGTGTCCGTTTCGTGTGAACCTGTGTCTGTTTTCACTGGGGAGGGAAGTTGGGAGCTTTCCTCGAAATAGAAAGAGGGAAGGGGCAGTGCAGCAGCCAGAATGTGCTGAGAAAGTCTGGATTCTCGGCGAAATCCGGAATACGCGATTAATTTTCCCGGCTGATAGAGATCGTTCCGCCTCGGAACTTCTCTTCAGCTTCGTTTGTCCCACGAATAGAGTGCTTTTTCGCCAGTGTGTTCTTGTCATATTTGGTGCAGCAGAGTGTGCAATAATTGTCTACGTCTATCCGGGGGCCATCCAGACGAATTCCGGCGTCCGATCGTTCGTCGTCCGGAGAAGTATGATGTAACAGTATCCAGCCAACCGAATCGCCGTGTTTGGCCGTGTTGTTCCCCTAGGTTTATCTCGCAGTCGTGTCCGCAGATCCTGATCAGGGTCCTTCCCCTGGTCAGACTACGCGGTTCCGCGGTCTCGTGCGTCGTGATTGAAGCCAAATCGTGTCCCAAGTGAAAATTCGGTGAATCGCGGCGCTGTTCCCGGGTAAGTGTGTCCCTCCCTTAGTCGGCCCCCGACCAGAGTTCAGTCAGTGTCCAGTTGTAGCAGTATGAAGGAGTGTCATCGGTGGCGGTTCTAAACCAGAGAATATAGAAAAAAGCGAGTCGGTGAAGAATTTGGGGATATTTCGACGGCCGTTTGACGGCGGGCCGCCCCCAGAACGGAAAAAGTCGCCTCCATGAAGCACCTGAGGCACAATGGTACGCGAGACTCGACATCTTTGGGTTGGAAACTTGCCCGAAACGGTACGAGAGGACAGGATACGAGAGCATTTTAAAAGGTGAGTTCCTTTGTTTTTTTTTTAGAAATTTTTATTGCTGAACAATATTCTTGAAATTATCGGATATTAGAAAAATATTGCATGAAGCGACTGAAATCACTGACGGAAATATATAACTACTTCATTGACCGTCGTAAAGTACAAAAAACGGTCTCTTCATGCTATATTTTTTATGAAACTTGCTGAACGATTTTCTGGAAGTATTGTTGCGGTGACCCTCACTTATATGAAAAAACTAAAAATTCGAAAAATGACAAGTCTTACCTCTCTAAATTCGTTGTTTTGGACTCCCAGGAGCTATACGTTCATAATTTGAGCAAAATCCAAGTCCAAGTCCAAGGGGGCGCTCAACGAGCTTGAAGTTTGTACAGGAAAACTTGAATTTTTGCCGCTAGGTGGCATTGGTGGTTGGTGGTGGTCTTGTACTTGACTATATGTCAAACAACTTTGTAGAATACCGCAAAGTGATCCGACGTCTATTAAAAAGTCATAAGTAAAGTGTATTGTCACCGGCACAAAATAATTATAAGTGGTGAAAAAATCAATATTGAAATCTAACAATTGTCGAAGAACTTAAAACGGGTCTGTTCAAGAAATCTCTAAGAGAATTTCTGGCAGTATTTCAAGCGCTATTTCTGAAAATATACTCAGAAAGATTTTTGCTGACATGTTTCCTGAAGTAGCATGATGAACTCTCGGCAATTCTGCAGACATTCTTTCTAATGGATTTCGTTGTTATTGATATTTCCTACAAAATTTCTAGTAGATTCCAGCAAGAATTCTGACGACATCTTTTTAAAAAATCCGGGATTCCGTTCTGACTGATTTTGTAAAAGTTGTTTTTTGGTAGAAGTTCAGAAGAAATTTTTGAAGGAATGTCTAACAAAATTCTCAACATAATTATTAAAGATAGGAGCGGACTTGATGTGATGGTTAAAGCCCGAAAAACAAAATAAAACATAATTATTGATACATAAAAAATCGAAAGATTTCCTAGGTTTCTTGTTAAAGAAATTCATGAGAGAATTTCTTACAGTATTGCGATTAACCAGTGAATCAAAATTCAACCATCGCGCAACAATAATGACAATGTCGCAACTTGTATTTGTTGCGACAAAACAACCCATGCGACATAAGTTTGTCCCAACTTGAAAATAATGGGATTAACATCGTACACCACGAGTTTAGAGATTTTTAAGCCTTGCATTGCGATTTTCGAACGGTAACTTCGAGTCGATAAACACTGCAACTCTGGTGAAGCTCTATCATCAAAGAGTTTCGACTTTGGGTTAGTAATAATTGATTATTCACGAGTTGAAAAGTACGCAACAAATTCAGCTTCCGTTTTGTCTGCAACAAAAAATTTCGAGATCATGTCATTATCTGTCACCAGTAGGGATAATGACTAATCGTCGCACCTTCTTTGTTGCTTGTTTTGTGCCTCTTTTGTCCGACAATTCTCTTCACTGCGATTAACATAACTCAAAACGATTGCTTGAAATTGTCAGAGAATGAAGACAAAATTCAAGTACAGTTGGCTCTCTCTATCTCGAAATTGAAGGGATAATCTAAATTAAGAACCAATTTTTCATGCTCACAAGATTAAAAATCTCACCGCTACTAGGAAAAACTATCAACAAACATATCTTCGCATTCCCAGAATGTTTTCCACATGCTATGAAGATAATCGACTTATGGAGAGAAAACTAATGAAATCGCATCGATTTTGAGAGATATCGACAAGATATCACTTGAAAGCAATCTTGAAAGAGTCCAGAAATTTTGCCACCAACATTCACCAAGGATCGATCGAAACCATCACCAAAATCCGTCAAAACAACGTTCAACGAAACGAAACCAGATTAGATGATGAGAACTTCAGAACTTCAGAAACCCCTAGAGACGAACCAGCCAAGGGCTGAAAGTCTCTTAAATAAATATAAATCAATCAATTTTAGAAACCCAAACGTGTATTCCACTGAAACCGCTAATTCGGAATCTCCGGAAAAAATATGCTAAAAACAGAGAAAAATATGGCACGCGCACATAAACACTTGAAAGTAGGTTGAAACTTAATTTTCGTGTCCCCAGGTTACTTTGGATTTCAATAAAATGGATAATATGTAGACTGGGCGAATGATCGAGACGTCAGGGTATCGAGATGTAAAACATGTGGGTGGAGGGCCGACTGTATTTTAAGAGAATTTTTACTAAGTTGGTATTTCCTAGGGAATTTCTTATAAATTCTGGAAAAAAATGTGACGATGTTCTTTTCTAAACTCTGGAAACATTTCTGACTGTTTTTGTAAGTTTTTTTTTCTGCCAGAAGTTTAGGATAAATTTCTAGAGAAACATTCAACAAATTAAAAAAGTATATTCCGAAAAAAAAAACTTAAGACAAAATTGTATAAAATTAAAGTGGATTTTTCGAATAGAATACAAAACAAGTTTAATGCGAATCTCTACATAATGTTTTGGACGAATTCCTTATTGAAATGCTGATAGATTTCTTGAGTGTATTTTAGTAGAATTCAATGGAGAGCTGCTAGCGAAATGTGTGACGGAATTTTCGAAAGTTCATCTCGGCAAACTTGAGTGGGACTTAGAAGCTGACTACTTTTTCGAGGTTCAGTTCTAAATGTGGAATCCAATGATACTATATCTCTGGAAAGTGAAGGATGTCCTAGTAAAAACTCTACGTAATCAAACAGTAAAGTAAACACCGCTTCAGATTTAGCTGATGAAATCTTCTCGAAGGCCAGGGTGGAAAATGCAATTAGATATTTTCTGCCTTATGCAGGAGTTGATGAAATACAGGGTGTTTGGTTCATGAGTGCAAACTTTTTAAAGGGTGATAGAGGACCATAAGTGGTGAAAAAATTGTTCTACGCATATGGTCAAATCTCAACCGTTACGTAGTTATTGGACTCCCCATGTTTTTGACTCTTATTGCCTTAACTGGCTATAACTTTAAAATGGTCAAACTTATCGCAGTTTATTTACTCTTATTCGAAAGATTATTGAATTTTCTATCAAATGGCATCTTTGAACCCATTGGTTTAGCTAAATAACTAAGTTTTCTAGAGCAAAATAGCTAAAAATAGCGTGTTTTTATTTGTTTATGTCCATTATCTTTAAAACATACGTAATAAATTAAAATTCTTTCTTTGGGAAAGTTGTGGCCCCTGTTCCACTCTACAATTTGTTCTTTGACGCCAAACTTCTGACTCTTATCGTTTTCTTGCAATTTTGATTTAAATGTGCAGCACAGTGCGCAAAAAAGTGCTTACCATGACGATTGCAAATTTCTGATCTGAAATGCGTCGTTCAAATCAAAATTGCAAGAAAACGATAAGAGATAGAAGTTTGATGTCAAAGAACAAATTGTAGAGTAAAATAGGGGCCACAACTTTGCCAAAGAAAGAATTTTAAATTATTACGCATTTTTCAAAGATAATTGACAAAAACAAATTAAAACACACAACTTTTAGGCTATTTGATCTAGAAAACTTAGTTATTTAACTTAACCGATCGGTTCAAAGATGCCATTTGATAGAAAATTCAATAATTTTTCGAATAAGGGTTAAAAAAGTGCGATAAGTTTGACCGTTTTAAAGTTATAGCCAGTTAAGGCAATAAGAGTCAAAAACATGGGGAGTCCAATAACTACGTAACGGTTGAGATTTGACCATATGCGTAGAACAATTTTTTGCACCATTTATGGTCCTCTATCACCCTTTAAAAAGTTTGCACTCAGGAACCTAACACCCTGTATTTCAAATTTGATGCAAAACGGAGAAGCGGTGTTGGCTCCATCACTAATTGAGAGGTTCAAGGATAGTTTACGATTGCATTACGTTCAATCAAAATGGACACTTATAATAGAATGAGTGTAATCAGTTTTTTACCTTTTAATTCCGCCCTAATTGCTTATCCTTTGACAAATACGCGTATTTCGACTACCACTTGTAATCTTCCTCAGTGTCAGTTATCCAATTCAAATCCAAAGTCGAAATACGCGTATATGTCAAAGGATAAGCAAATAGGACGGAATTAAATGGTACAAAACTGATTACACTCATTCGAAGAGGGTATTCTGCCTAGAGGGTTCGTAAAGTCGGTACAAGGACTTGTAAAAGGTTTGTACCAAAAATAGAGAAGCGAGACGCATCCGACAGCATATATAGGCCAATTAATATTTCTTCAGTTTTGTTGAAGACTATGGAAAAAAATGAAGGGTTTTATCAATTCTTCTCACATAAAAGAGCATCCCCTGTCTGACTTCCAGATATCTTTGCTTCCAGCTCGCTTGTCAATCTGATAAGTTAACGGTTACGGCATTTCATTTGCTAAAAACAAAGTTAAAAAGCCGTTTTTAGTGAAATAAATAGCTCTTAGCCCATAGAAGAAACTTTCGATAATGCGCTCACTTCATTTATGAAGCGTGCCATGGAGAATGAAAGCTATGACAAAATGTATCATACATTGGATTTATACTGTGTTTGCAAAAAGAGAAATCACCTCTGAGCTGGGAAGTTCTTCTATAACAGTAAGGGCAACAAAGGGATTCCATCAATGAGGAGTCCTCTCACCACTAATGAGGTCCTTAGCTGTAGACGATCATCTACGATGCTTGAAAGAAAGAGGTTTCGAAGTTGTGGGCTTTGTAGACGATATAGTCATTATAATGAGAGGATAGTACGACAAACTGTTTCGAAGAGAATGCAGAGGTCCCTAAACTATACACATTCATGGGCCTTAGCGTCAACCCGCCAAAAGTCGTAATTTTTCCTTTCACTAGGACGAGGAAGATCAGCCTAAGAGCTTTTCAACCTAGTGATCCGGTCAAATACTTAGGTTTGATTCTGAATGCCAAACTGAACTGGAATGCACTTAATCAAAAGCTTTAGATGCGATTCTCAATATGTTACCTTTGCATAAGTACGTGCAAAAGAATTGCTGAGACTTGAACGAGTTGAAAAGTTTATGCCAGGTGATCTTGCTGGTCATCTGAACATTTAGTAACACTAAACTTTAATAGATGATTACTTAGATTACATTCACATTACTAGGGATAAAAAATCAGTTCGCTTTCCTCCATTTTAAATTCAGATTTGTGTAAATGTAAGCAGTCATTTGAAAATCTATGACTCTTGACTGCAATTCCTAAAGGGACACGAGTGTAAAATCAGAGTCGGTTATCTCAAAACAAATTATTTTAGCTACGTTTCCAATTGGATATTCAACGAAAACTGCATTATTTTTATTTTTATATCTCGGCTCTGTAAAGTTGTGATACTATTGGGCCGAATTGTAATATATACCTGTTTGCTAAAATGCTCCTTAATTGTGTATTTCCATCGTACAAACGGAAAGATTTTTATAAAGTCCGTGTTTTCAAACTTGCATTAACAAACTCTGTTCTGGTAAATGAAAAAAAAAAGTTTTGCTCGGGATTCCCGGATGAAATTTCACTACACCCGATTATTTTTTTTGCACGGGTCTGGTTTTTGCTTAAGAATTAAGCGATTAAGCTTTGTTCCCGTTGGGACGTTAAGCCAGATGAAGAAAGGTACCGGCAATTAGTGAATAAAATTATGTAAAATCCGTAATTTTGTTTTGTTTCAAATTACATCTCCTTCCGTGATATTTTTTTCAGTGTACACCCGATTATTTTTTTGCACGGGTCTGGTTTTTGCTATAACTCAGTCAATTTTCAACCGATTCTCATGAAATTTTGTACACATGTAGGCACGATTAGTACTATCAGTGTACACAATTTCGTGAGAATCGGTTAAAAATTGACTGAGTTATAGCTTAACTTGACACGTGGTAATGAGCTAGCTACATGCGAATTTCAAAATGGGACATGCCACAAAATTCTACTCAATCAAGATGAAAAGTCTGCTACTTTAATTACTTTTTGGTGCAGTTCCCCTAGGAGCTCCTTTTGGGATTCCTCCAGGACTTCCTTCAGGGATTCACTTAGGCTCTCTTTCTGGGAAAGAAACTCTTCTTAGTTTATCCACTTATTTCTTCCATGGCTACTCAGAAACCTTTTTGTGAGATTTTTCAAGGAATTTATTTAGGGTTCATTTAGAAATTCCCTCTGGGATTCTTCCAGGAGTTTCTCCTGAGGTTTCATCTAGAATCCGTTCAGGAGTTATTTCTGGGATTCCTATTAGAACTCTTTCCGGGATTAAAATTGCTTCCGTGATTTCGTCAGGAGTTCCGAGATTCCTCCAGGTATTTTTTTTGCGATTCCTTCAGCAATTGTTTCAGGGATTTCTCTGGGAGCTATTCCTGACATTCTTATAGGAGTTTCATCTCCGATTTCAGGATCTCCTTCAGAAATTTCTCCAGAGCTTCCCCCAGAAATTTATCTATGAAATCCTTCTGAAATACTGCCGGAAGTTCCAGAATTTCTTCAAGATTTCATTCCGGGATTCATCCATGAATTGATTCCGAGATTCCTCCAGTAATCCCAAGTTCCAAGTTCTTACAGGAATTCTTTCTGAGATACATCAAATATTTTTTCCTGGATTGTCTGCAGGTTCTCCGGAATACCTCTAGTAATGCCTTATCGTGAAAGGAACTCATGGAGGAGTTCTAGAAGATGTATTGCTTCTTCAGAAGATTTTGAAAATTACAATAACACGGCAATAAATATTGCAGAAGAAAATATATATTGCTTCTTTATCAAGATATAATAGATCTAGATCGATTTGATTGTATCTAGATCAGTTTGGATGATTCTTAAAGATTCTTTGATTTAAAATAAAAATTTGTGATTCGATAGTGCCTACGTTTTGATAGTACGTATACTCAACGAAGCGGCGTTATACGTACTATCGAGGTATGTACTATGCCCTCCTTAACTATTATGAATTTCACTTAAAATGTTTATATAGAATGTCACATTAAATTTCTTCAGGATTTTCGCTGCGATTTTTGTGATGAATTCCGCTTCAATTGCTCAAAATTCGATTTAATTGCTATAAATCCTAGATAAAGAGCAAACAGTTTCTGTCTATTTCATCTATGATTTGCTCCATTTCTTTTAGATGTTTGGCCTAAAATTCATCTAGTAATATTACTGGTTAGAAGTATTAGTTTTCTAATGTACCATCTGAACACATTTATTTATTATCAAGTCGAATGTCACCATTTATGATTTTAATATTAAATGTAAAAAAAATCATCTATACTTCAGCAGATGATTATTTAGATTACTTTCACATTACTAGGGATAAAAAGTCAGTTCGCTTTCCTCCATTTTAAATTCAGATTTGTGTAAATGTAAGCAGTCATTTGAAAATCTATGATTCTTGACTGCAATTCCTAAAGGGACACGAGTGTAAATTCAGAGTCGGTTATCTCAAAACAAATTATTTTCGCTACGTTTCCAATTGGATATTCAACGAAAACTGCATTATTTGCATTTTTATATCTCGGCTCCGTAAAGTTGTGATATTATTGGGCCGAATTATAAAATACACCTGTTTGCTAAAATGCTTCTTAATTGTGTATTTCCATCGTACAAACGGAAAGATGTATATAAAGTCGGTGTTTTCAAACTTGCATTAACAAACTTTGTTCTGATAAATGAAAAAAAAAAGTTTTGGTCGGGATTCACGGATAAAATTTTACTACACTGAAAAAAATATCACGGAAGGAGATGCAATTTGAAACAAAACAAAATTATGGATTTTACATCATTTTATTCACTAATTGCCGGTACCTTTCTTTATCATATATATATATTTTTTTGGCTTAACGTCCCAACGGGAACGAAGCTTAATCGCTTTTCTTTACAAATATCCTCTAGCCAAGAGAGACAGGAAAATTTCCACTTCGAGAAAAATTTAGACCGACCCACACAACCCCAGCTTAGTCCTGCTCGATTCCTTCTAATTATTCACAGATTTGGACACCGCTTGGATCCAAATCGACGGTAAACCGATTCCAATTCGTGCAGCAAACAATTGGCAGCTCTTCCGGCACCCTAGATCGTACCGATAAAATTTAATTCGAAAAGGAAACCCACTCTGGTGACGGCAATGTTTTATCATCACCGTCGTCATCATGCATCACTCTCTGGATTGAGATTGAAGCCGTCAACTGTTCAGAAATGTCTCATTGTTTCGGCCTGGCTAAGGAAGTTCGAATCTCACCCAGGCAAGGCAGCAAATCAAGTCTCACCCAATCTCGAACAACTCGTCGTCGTCGTGTCGTTATCATCATCATTCGTCGAGCAGGGGGCATCATCATCTTAGCTTATAGCTTATTACCCGTCCGCGCTGCCGTGTTAAGTTTTAAATTGCACCAGGGTACGCGGATCTCCCGGTTCTCCGGGTCCGGACAGGTCGTTCTTGCTTGCCCGTTGTCGCGGAGGTCTGCGTTTGGTGATTGCGTTTCTCGATTGGAAGTAGAGAGATGGAAACTCTGGGATCCAGAAGTAGGGAAGTACAGTACTGTGCATACACACAGTAATGAGGTTCAGCGTAAGTAAATTGGATTAGCAGCGATTTGGCTCGGGATTATTCTTGGCATAAGATTACCCATTTACTTGATTTGATTACGAAGAAAGGACTGCTCCGCTGTGGACTTATTTGGGTGCCATCGTTGTAGGACGTTATGCTGCTCGCAGAAAAGAAGTCAGTAGTTCATAAGATCCTTAGATAGATTCTATAAGTTAAACAAAATATTGCCATTAGTTTAAAAAAAATCTTTGGTAAAATACTTATGAAAATATGTTTCCAAAGGTAGATTTGTTGCCTTTTAATTTATTTTGCTAGATCGAGACTGCTTCCAGTTGAGTTTTTTTTTAATTAGTTTCAGACGGAACTTTCATATTTCTTGAAATGTTCAGTAGAACCTTTTATGGTCTTGTTTAGTAACAGCAAAAAGTTCATAAGAGCACTCCCTTGAATAATTGAGAAACATCCCAATAGAACATCGCAGACGTTATATAATTAAAAATGTATTAGAATTTATTGTCGAATTTTAAACAAGAATTTTGACGATTGCAAATAACTAATAAATTAGTTCTGATGGATCCCTTTAACTGGTGGTATTCGTACCATGGTACAATTATCATGAAATGAATTTCATACTGATAATTGTCTTCATTCAAGATAGCCTTGGAATAATTTTCTTGACAACTTGTACCATGGTACAAAAACCACCAGTATGTCCCAGGCCTTAGATGCCTGATCGCTTTGGAAGAAGTCCACGAACAATCTTTCTAACAGAAATCCAACAAAGTTCCTAGAGGATTTTCTTCTGGAAGGAATATTCGAAGGACCTTATACCGAAATGAAAAAAAAAAGCTGAAATATAACAGTGGGTATTCTAGCGATTTTCCGATGTCAATTTTGATAATTTTTGCAGAAAAATGACGAGAAAAATTTGAATATTTTGATCGATTTATTGGAGCAAATGGTTATGAAACATAGGTTGACATTCTTGTAATTAACTTCTAGAAAAAAAAATGTTTTAAAAATCTTAAATTTAACTAAGATTTTCTCTAAAATGTTTCTATCAAGCAAAAGATTATTAAATGTTGTCAAATATATCTCCACACCACATTGCTTCCAAAAAGACCATGGAGTTTACCAAACACTTTTTCTACAATTTTCATATCCATTTTCCGTAGGTTGTTTGCCGAAAAAAAGTCACAAAAATATCGGCCCGAGCCATAATTTAAAAACATGTTTTACCGAAATTTCAACTGTTAAGTTTGTTTTACAGGAAAAAAAAGGTAAAGTTGGTGACTTTTACCGAACTTCGTTAGAGTCGTGACAGATAAACGATAACATTTTACCGAAACTTGGTATCTTTTTACAGATTTTCATTAAAAACCTGTTAGCAGTTAGCAGTTGAGATTTCGGTATAAAATACCGACCGCAACTAGCTGTGTAGTTGAATTAAACAGATTTCGTGTATTAAAATTAGTTTATATTTTAAAACCATGCACACTTACTTATTTCTGTCGAATGCAGCACATTTTTTGACGAAATTAGAACAGCTGAACGTTCGGCGATCGTTTCGGTAATTGAAACAAATGCTGAACACTCGGTAGTCACCAGATTTTTTCGAACTGTCAAAAAGTACCGAACAGTAATCGTGTGACGACCATTCAATACTTTTTTTTGAAGTTCATTCAGCAAATAATATGAATAGAATGTGATTGGGCTTGATTATTTGGCAATTTTTAACAGATTTTTACAAACAAAAACAAGTTTTGAAGACTTATTTTGATGTGTGACATTGTTTCTATCTTTTCCTTCGAAAATATTCAAGTCGCTGGTAATGCTCATCGTCGTTAATTCTATAGAAAAGTTGTGAAAAATCTAATTGGCAGCATATTTTTTAGAAAATATGATAAACAAAACCGACTTACCTACCATTTTATACAGCCCTACAACTTCAATTCAGTTGTTTTTATTGTTTGAAAAACTAGAAGAAAGGTTTTATGCTATTACTACGTACAAAATAAAAACTTAAAGCAAAATAACAAATGGCGGTACATACCTTTGGTAGTCGTTTTACTAGTGACAGAAAATATACATTCTTCTCAGTAAAATCAAACAGTTTGTTCGGCTCTAAATTGATGACCGGTCAGTACGAAACAGCATAAGTGCCGACTATTCAGCAATATGCCACTGAAAGCTTTGACAATTCGTGTTTACCGAGCAATTCGGTACACAAATTATCTGCACCCAGTAAATTATTTAAAAAATGCAGAAGTTTCGCAACTCATTTTGCTGTTTGCTTTTTGTCCAAAAATTGAAGGGGATTTTGAGGCCAGAGAAAAAAACTGGAACTCTATGAATATTCAGTGCTCTAGTATGAGAAATGGTTTTGTTTTGGATTCGTGTGGAAAATGTCCCAAGAATTACACGACAAAATTCTGCAGGAATTCCTGAAATATCTGCTGAAACCTTTGAAGAAATCACCGTTAGGATTCCAGATGAAATTCGTGGAGAAATCCACGGAGGAACTTTCGGAAAAAGTTCTGGGGAATTAGGGGTTGTGTGCTAGTAGTGGACCCTGCGCCTATAGTGGACCCCCTACAGAAAAACTCGAATATAAATGCCCAAATCAACTGTTTCCAAGCAACTTCCACCGGGGGAACATCAATTACATTGCTACACATCAGTTCCTGGCGAACAAATTGCCCAGTGGTCACAAAAATCGGATATTTTAACTATTTAATGAATGTAAACACTCAAAAGGGTCCACTATAGATACACTCAGGGGGGGTCCACTATAGGCTCCATCGGCAGCGTGACAGATAACATGGAAATCAAATGGGGGGTCCACTATAGGCGCCGAGATATTTGTAAATAATCCTATAGTGGACCCCGGTGGTGTCCATTATAGGCAACATCGATGCATATTTTTAAATGCGTATTTCACTAGAATAATTTATTAATGTCGTATGTTTGACGGTCTTAACATAAAGAGGGGACATGGAACTTGTTATAAAATTGCACTTTGGAACAATCAACTGAGGTAACATAGCTAAAAAGCCGCAGAAGCAAATTTCGATGGCTTAGGGGGTCCACTACTAGCACCCAAACCCTAGTTGGATAAATTCTTGGAGAAATCCGCGCAGAATAGCATGATATCCAGGAGAATTCCCAGCAAGAAATTTGAGGAGAATTTCTACAGAAATTTCGGAAGAAATCGCAAGAGAAATTCCTTAAACAATTGCGAGGAATATTCCTGTAAGAATATCACGAGGAAATCCTGAAGGAATCCCAAGAGAAGCCCCATAAGAAACCCCCTCAGATAAATTGTTTGATACATTTACGGAGAAACAACAAGAGACATCCTTAGATATTTTTAAGAAATCCCCAGAGATCATTGGAAAAATCTCTTGATGAATCCCCGGTAGAATTTCAGGAGTACTATCAGCAGGAATTCCTGGAGTAAGGACACGAGGAAATTTTAAAAGAATACCTAGGATAATCCTTAGGTAAAATCCTAGATGAATCTACGGAGTAATTATAGGGCAAGGTGACTTCCTGTGGAAAAGTTCTGTGAGTATACCAGTGAAAAATTCTGGAGGAATTCCATCATGAGTTTTTAAAGGAATTCCAAGAAAACCTTCTGGAAGTATCACAGGAGAGATGCCTGGAAAAATTCCCAGATACATATCTGAAGGGATTCTTATAAAAATCTCCAGACAAGTTCTTGAAATCCTGGAGGAACACTAATAGAAATTTCTGGAAGAATCCCAGTCGATATTTTTTGGAGGAATCGCCACAAGAGTTCCGGGGAATCCCACCACGAATTCCGGAAGGGTTTCGAATGGGATTTTTTGGAGAAATTCCGGAAAGAATACTGGCAATACTCCTGAAGCAATCCCAGCATGATATTTACCACATAAACCTCACCATAAATTTCTGTAGTAATCCCAGTTAGGGAATCATCGGTCACGTAGACCAAATTCTTCTCGCAGACTTTCGTTCATACAAATTTTTTGGAACTTTGTGTACAGCTTAGTCTTTAGTCGAACGCCCGCCCTTTACCCCTTAAAGTCTACGTGGTTTATGAACGGTCCCCGATTATTTCAGAAAAAAATCCCTGAGGGCATATCTGGAAAAAAGAAGCATTCTTGGCTTTTTCGAGAATCTCGAAGGATGTTTTCGATCACCTGGCATTCATTTCACTCATTTGTCTATAACTTAATTCACAAGCCTAATATAAAAATGTGATGTTCGGCAAATTTGTAGCTTAGTGGTTTTCCTATAATTATCACCAAAGACGCCACACACTTAAAATAAAGTATCGTATTCAGCTGTTCTATTTTCGGTAAAAGTTCAGATTACCGTATGTTCAGCAGCATATAACCGAAGTTCGTCAAAAAATTACCGAACGTTCGGTAAACTCTACTGAATCATCGGCAATGTTTACCGAACGTTCGGTAAAAATAGCTGAACTTCGGTAAAATTGTGCTGAACTCCGGTAATCCGAACTTTTACCGAAAATAGAACAGCCGAACAAATGACTCTGAAATAAGTGTGCATATTTTAACTCTAATAAAGTGTTAGTACCACCGGATTTTTCGATCGTTTAGTATGAGTAGGTGGTACTAACACTTTTACGCCGTAAACATTGGAGTTAGAATATGGCGTCCTTGGTGATAATTGTAGGAAAAACACTAAACTACAAGTTTGCCAAACATCACATTTTAATATCATGCTTCTGAACTGAGTTAGAGGCAAATGATGAGTGAAACGATTGCCAGGTGATCGAAATCATCCTTCGAGATGAACTAGCTAGCCTCTAGCTAAAAATCTCGTTAATACAGATAAAAAAACAGTATTTCCACTTTCGAGGGACTTCTTTAAAAGTTTTAAAAAACAAACAGAGCGAATCACTTTTTAGTTTTTCCAATGATTTTGTCAGTATTAGTCTTCAATATTTATTAATAATGAAAAAAAAAAAAATATTTCAAGAACCTTGAGATTTATTTGAGCTTGTTTTTATTCCCGGGAAAAAAACTGGGGTTCGCAAAATTCAATTTGAAAATGCCGAAGTTTCTATAGGGATATGGGCCAAAATATGTTGTATTTAGAAAGGATTTTTGGGAGTTCGTGTTACTATTTCTCCAAGAATTTTGCCAAAAAATCAAACCTGACATGTTTAATGTATTAGAAATTAAAATGTTTAAGAAAAATAACAAAAAATCAATTAAAAAAATATAAGAGAACAAAGTTATAGTAAAAATTTGACCATGTTATAAGAAAATCGTTCCTCCTATAGCTATTTTTGTGAGTATAACTAGGGCAAAAGCTCCCTTAGTGGACCAAAAAGCTTGCAAATGGCATTTTTAATAGATACATCATACCTAATTAATAACATCAATCCAGTTTTGTGCTCAGAATTTGGCGGTAAACCTATTTTAATAATTATTTTCCTTAACTTTGTTGCTCCTTTGCACGTATAGTGGTGGTAGTGTTCCTATAGTGGTGTGTCCCATAAGATTTCAATGGGATGCGCCACTATAGGAACCAATGTTAAATTTTACCTCCATGATAGGAACCGTGTACCTATAGTTGGTGCAAGTAATGTATTAGCAAAAACTGAAATAAACATTGGTTTTTACATTTTTCCTAACAAATTTAAGTGGAAAACTACCGATTAACGTATTCAGACTTTTTATTTTGTGGTGTTATCAATCTTATTGAATTATGTTAGTACAAGGAGCCACTAATAGCACTACTATTGGTAAATTTACCCTATGTAATTTTTTAAACTAAGGCATTTTCTTAAAGAACCAAATTTGCGAAAGTACCATTACAAAAATTTTGATTTATTCTAGATTCTTGAACAATCTCGGAAAAATGTCTCTCAAATATTGACGCCGGAATAACTGCTTATAGGGGAACTTAGACTATTGCTGCTAGCATTGTTCTCTTCGTAGAGCGCTATCGAATGAAAATTCTTTATAACCTAAGCTAAGCCGAAAAACTTCCCCGATTACTCTTCTCTTCGTCATGGGGTGTTTGCTAAAACCAACTGAACTCATAATTGGAATAAAATATTGCCCCAATAGAACAAAACTGCCGAAAATAAAATACCAAAGCTACACTATTCGTGGATACATTTTTACTGTAGGAAGTACTGTCTTCTTCGATGTACACCAGCACTGATGTAAATTGGTGAGTTCGTTCCATGGTTATTATTTTTAAAAATCAAACAGAATCTGAAGAGAATTTAACAACATATGAATCCTCTGAGTTTTGTTTTATTTTTGTTTTATTTTTTGATAGTATATCAAAAAAAGTAAGCAATAAGTTATCAAACCCTGTATAATTTTAGTTCCTTTTGATAATTTTTTGATGATAGTTAGAAATTGCATTTCCCTCAAGTATCCTCTGGGTATTTCTTTCCGGCGACAATCCTACTTTTCATTAACACCCAAAAGCTTTTAGTTCGCCGGGAACGTCTGAGACGTGTCCCCTAATCTGTCAACCCAAACCAAACCCAACCCAAACAAATGCAACTGTATTTCAAATTTAGCTCTCAGTCACAGAGCATTAGCATTCAGTCTCGTTATAGTCCAGTCTGCGAGTGGTTGTCGTCGTCATTGACCAAAGACGCAGTCACGTAGCAGCCGCGACGCTACAAAACTGGGGTCGAGAAGAAATGTGGTGATCCCCGCCTGATGGCGGCAATGTTAGCACATCTCTAATCCATCACTAGCCAACCACCCCCCCCCCCCCCCCCCACCTCAGAGGGCTGTATTCCCATCCTGGCGACGAAATTTCCACTTTTTCTGGATTCAGATTGGGATGCACGGTGAGTGGCGGCAGAGCGCTTTTTTTTTTGTCTGTATTGCTGATTATGCGAACGAGCTCTGTTAGAATTGTAAATCCGGCTGGGATTGCGTGGTGCGACCAAATTTCCATAGTTTGTAGGTCTCGCCGCCCGGTTTGGGATTCAGATTTTGCGCGACCCAGCAGAAATGGGCTGACCTCGAATAATAACAACCGAATGCACTGCACAGGATCGGTCAGTTAATTTGTTAGGTATGCATAGTGTGGGTGATCTTTAAACATTGGTCTGAGACGGTTGTTGTTAACGAAGTTTAAATCAATTTGAAATGAGGAGTATTTAAAAGAAATGCTGATCGAAACCAATGAATGAAGGGAGTTTTTCAAGCTCAAATCCATCCATTGAATATAGGCAAATTTTGGCAGGTAAAATTTCTTATTCTCATCCCTCGAAAGGATGAGCTCGTTCCATATCTTTGTTGTTTTTGGAATGTCCATCCAAATTATCGAGTCACTTTGTGTTTCTCAATATTTTTTCTGTTTTATTTTGTATGTACAAACAAATATTTCTCTGGAACACCTTAGGTGTCTATATATTTTTTGTTCCAGTAAAATAAAAATAAGTGCTATATGTCAAGCAGAAGTTGCATGAATTGCATCAAGGACCGAGGCTAATTCAGTTCAATTACTTTTCTTTCCTCCACACTAACAAAACTCCTTCCTGCACGCAGAAAAATCTACGGTATAAATAACCATATTTATTTTTATTTTATTTTTTTATTGTTCTGTTATATATTGTTTTGGCCGCAATGAGAATGTATGATTGTTTCAAAAATTCTGTAAGATTATTTTTAAATCCTGTATTATTGTTCCTCAATCGGAAATCTGATTGAAATAACAATAGTTTCAGGCTTTGACGTGGGTTGTCAAGCTTGACATCGTTTTCTTTTTCTTGACATCGTTTTCTTTTTCTTTCAATACTATATTCATTGGAAAACAACATGCTTGTTTTTTTCTCTGGGTTGTTTTTATTCATATTAAAACATAAGAGAAAAAAAAAGATTCTTGCAGAAAAATCAGAGAATCTCCTGATTAATCAAATTTTCAACTTTTGCAAAACAAAACATTCTGCTTGGTTTGACAGAAGTGGCCGAGGGATTCATCAGTAAAACATTTGCATCAAAATACTCTACTTGATTTTATGTTCAATATTGTGGTTTTCACAATCCTATTCGACGCAGAGGGATCGGTTGGTTAAATTGACTTAGAAACAAAGTAGAAATATGTTAATTTCCACAAGAGTCGCCATAAAACACTGGATTGTTATTATTATTATTATTATTATTAGCTCTATTAGGGAGATTTTCAGCCCGAGGCTGGTTCATCTCCAACTGGATTGTTAAATCAAACAGAATTTCACATGGATTTTAAATTAGCAAATCTGTTTGAAACTATAATAACTCACATATTTTCAAAAGAATTTCAATGTGTAAATTCAACAAACGTTATTTTAGTTTCAATGTGAACGCTTTTCCGTCCGTGTGTGACAACCGTGGAGATGTCGGGGTGATCTTGATATCTAGGATTTCGCTAAGGCTTCGTAGACTCAGAATACCTAAGGTGCTGTATATCCTGCTCTGAATATAACAAACAGGTATACATGGATGATCTTTTATACATATTTTGCTCCATTGGTGAATCAATTGGTTGAACATTTGAATATTCTTCTTCAAAGAATATCCAACAGAGTGCTTCCTCCTCACAACCTTGAAGCGCGATTTAAATAGAATACCCTACAAAGTACGCAAATTCCTGCACATGTTTTGAAAACTCAGCTTGTGGTAGCAGTTCTTCCTAACAAAGATCTCCTCTCGAGTGACGACTATGTGGTGGAAGACTCCTCAACTGGAAAAGCGAATGCCGGAACGAAATGAAACGAAAAAAAAATCAAAGAAACCCTTCAACGTTTTTCAGTCTCTACTTGGCCGTTCACTGCTGGTGTTGGTTGCCCCGATCCAGATCCCAGGACCATAGCACGATCTTTATTCTTCATCCATTTGGGTCGTCGTCTTCGTTGGACTTCATCATTATGCCCAGCAGCAACCGTTCCAGCCAGCAGAGGCTCTTCTTTTTTTTGCGCCTCAGCTCAGCAGAAGCGCCTGAACGTTGGTATTCGTGAGAGACTGACTGTTATCGTGGTCTCGGTCTGGAAACCCGACCAAGAAAAGTTCCATCAGCAGCAGTGAGTTGATGTTGAAGAACTACTCTGGCAATAACAATACTAATAATAATAATAGTACCATCGGGAGGAACTCCACACCGGGGTCTTCTGAAGAAAGGGGAATCTGCGGGGAATCGGACGGACGGCAAGTGGAAGGTAGAAGACCATGAAGAGTCTCAAGAGTTGAGTTGATGTACAACGTCGTCGTCGTCGTCGTCGTCGTCGGAAGAAAGAAGAGGATTAACGTTGATGATGACGAGGAGCAGGAGGAAGAAGCGGAGCAGCACAGGAAAGCCAAACATGCCGAATGGGAATAATAAGAACGGGGCACAGAGTATATAACCACGTACAATCCGCGTACGTATGGAATGGTGGCGCACAGTGGTTCCATTTGTTCGGTGAGGGGGTCATAGTTTAGATTTTTCATGTGATGGGCTCCTCCTCCTCTTCTAGGTGTTACGTCCTCACTGAGACAAAGCCTGCTTCCCAATCTAGTTTTCTATAAGTACTTCCACAGTTATTAATTGACAGCGACCTTTGTCAATGACCATTTTGTATTTGTATATCGTTTGGAAGGCACGAAGATACTCTGTGCTCAAGGAAGTCAAGGAAATTTTCTTTACGAGAAGTTCCTGGGACGACCAAGAATCGAACCCGTAACCCTCCAGTGCAATAGCTTATGGTCCAATACTAACCGGGCCACATCGTAGAAAATAGATTGAATCTCTCTAAAATATTTTTCTGGAAAATTTCTACCACAATTCAAGCAAGATCTACGTGATGGCTACCTATCTAGACATTTGTTTTATTGTATTTATCAAAAGTTAGAAAATCAACTATAGGTTTTTTCTCGGATTACACATATGTATCTACATCTCTTAAGTTATCCAACTGGATCTGAAACTACTACACGGATTAGCAAAAGTATCAGCAAATTTGGCCTTTTATTTTTATTTTTTTTATCTTTTTATCTTATCTCTCATCTTTCTTATATGTTACGTCAAATTTCCTGAATTTTCTGATAACAATATAAAACCAGGATACCCCTTTGGTCTCGATACCATAAAAACGTGAAAAAACTAAAAAAAATGTACTTTTTTCATCTTAACAGAATTTGGCCCTTTCAACATTAAATTGTAGTTTTGTAGTTTAAGAGGAAAACTCTTAAAACTACAATTCAATAGCTTTCAAACAAAAAAAAAGTTCAAATCTGTCAATTTTTTTTCGTCACTAGGGTGAGTAATTTTATGACAGATTTTTTAAAACCAAAAATTTTTCAAAAATAATAACTTTTGAACCAATAGACCGATTTGCAACCTTTTTTCACAAATGAAAATACGAATAAATTTAAGTATATGTCAATATTCAAAAATAGTCAAAATATCAGTTTTTTTATGATTTTTACAATGTTCGACCACAATGAATATATTTTTTTTAACGAAAGATGAACTAATTGTATAAATAACTAGCTGACCCGACGTGGCTAGCCACGTTAGCTAGGGACAGATTGTTTTTAAAGTTCCAGTTACACTTCTTCACTGCAACGCTTTTTCACATAAACGTCGGTCGGTTCATAAAATACGGCCGAATCTACTGGTCGTACGCATTTATATAGTAGAAAGGAGAGTTCCAGAGATTTCTAGAATGTTCGTCTATTTCTTGCAAAATCTCGAAAACATTCCAGAATCTCTCTCTTGAACGTTTACTAATCTCCAGAAAGTTCTTGAAATTTAAGGATGTCGTTTTCTTATTCTTTCTGCTGCTTTTAATGTTTCAACAGCTTCTTGGAAGTTCCAGGTATTTAAAGCAGTTTGATGTTCCAGAATATTCTAGAGGATTTTTCTGTTTTTTTTTTGGAACGTTATGTAGCGTCCAGAAATATCTTTAAAAAAATATGAATTTTGTTTCAGAACATTCTTGAAGGTTATTTTTCCTTTTTCTGGAACGTTTACAAACTTCCAAACACTTTTCGTAAATTTAAAAAGTTTGCAAAAGGTTCTTAGTCTTGTTTTTGGGACGTACAGTAACATCTCGAAAGGTCTTAGAATCTTAAGAATTTTGATGATCTAGAACATACCCGTAGATTATTATGTATTCTTCTCTTTTAAACATTCAGTAATCTTCAGAAAGTTCTCGAAATTTTATGTAATTTGATGTTCCA
>NW_026917225.1:0-25000 GCF_035046485.1 Aedes albopictus
TTCTAACAGGCGATTGGAAATTGTGATTTTCTCAGATTAAAATGCGTTCGTTAAGCTTTTTATCACCAGGAACGCAAAGTACAATCATATTATAAGCGTAATAGTAACTTTGCAAAATAATCAATTCCTTTCTAAGGAAGCGAGGGGACGATTTTTCTAACATTGTCCTCAGCCTGTCCAAAATACATGAATTACCCTACACCCTCTCATATTTAATTTCTAAAGACGAACCTCCATCTTGTGATTCTTGTAAGCAAATAATATCTGTCAGACATATCTTGGATTGTCCGAAATATTTTATAAAAAGAGAAAAATATTGTATTCAAGAAGTAAATTCTCTGAATAATTATTTAGAAAGTATTAAAAATGTTATTCGTTTTATGAAAGAAAGATACAAATTTCTTCTTCTTGTAAAAAAATATAAAAAATCTAATGTAAAAAATATAAGAGATAATAAAAAAAAAATACTTACCTACTATTCAATAATACTGAAATTTATCAATGTACCTACTTAAAATTAAGGAATCGACTATATTTAATATGTAAATGTTTTTTTTTGTTATTTGAAAATTATAAATTCTACTTTTATATCATGTAATCAGGTAGTTTGAAACCTACGGCCCATATAGCCCTAGTAGTGCTGGCGGCCGATCAAATTAAATAAATAAAATTTCTAATATTGTTACTTCACCAGCCTTATTGTGACCATATATTTATGCAACAAGATCAATCATTCATGTCGTCAACTAGGTCTTGAACTAGGTATCCAGCAATAATAATTTTCCCCATGTCATATTCCAACCAGCTTCACAGCTGCACTGAACAGCCGGTCGCCTTACCATTGGAAACCGACCACTTTTACTCTCATTCTCTCTCTTCCTCTCCATATGTCGCCGCCAGTTCTCCCGTGAGCGCTATTTTCAAAAACTGCATTCGTCAGCTCTCCTTCATCACCCTTTCGTTTGGTTCCGGCAAGCACTTCGGCCTGCATTCTTTTGCCATCTTTCTCCCGCTTGCTCTCCGTATATCTAAGCGCCGCTTTGCGTACACCTGACCGGCAGCGAGAGCGAACGAGATGGCGCACAAATAAACAAGTGCATCGTGCGGTGGCCGTCGTCGTACAAGTGCACTGCTCTTCGGGTTTGCCTCTCTTTCGCCGACCGACCGATTGGTTCGCAACGCGAGAGAGACTGGCAGAGAAAACACCCGGTGTCAGCATGCACCGGCCGACAGCGACCGACCGACCAACCGACGAGACGACGGGATGGCTCATCCTCATCTTCATCCATTCAGTTTGCGGCAGTCAGTCGGTGACTAGACGTGAACACGATGAGACGTATTTAAGACGAAAAGCGGAAAGTTGGGTCTTAACAGTTTGAGAAGGAGTGTTGTTGTTCAGTACAGAAAATTGTGTGAGGAAGTGCGCTGTTGAACGGCGGGGACGACGCAGTGAACGTCCTTCAGTGGAACAGAAATAAGAATACAGTGGAAAAGGATTGAGTTGACTTGGCTGATTGTTGTCGGTTGACGGTGTTTCCGGAGAAAAGAAAACGAAAGCAGAGTGTTGGATTGCCCGTGTTCGTTTTCCGGTGTTTGATTGTCGCGAACAGCGGAAGAAGTCGTAAAAGTGCTGAGAGAGCACCCAAACGGAAAAGGATTGATTCTTCCGGTTAGGGGAGTACTATTTGGAACGTCAGCGATAAAAAAGAGTGACGGAAGGCTTGGAATTGACAGAACGTGTGAATGATTGGATTGGGAGAAAAGTTGCTGATTCAGTGTTGATAGAAATAAATGTTTATGGAGAAGAGCTGATGGCTGGAACGCGGAGAAGCTGAGATAAGAGCAAACAAGGAAAAAAGTCGTTGAGACGAGTTACAAGTGTCAGTGAAGAAGAGATTACTCAAAGAAGAACGCTGAAATAGCCGTTTGAAGTAGAAGGCGCGGCCAACTGAAATACGTTACGGATGAATGCCATGAATGCAATCGCCAAGATGTACCCGAAGCTGAGTGCCGTGGAATTGTCAGCAATTTTAATGAAAGGTAAGGTTGGGCATGACTATTAGATTAAGTGCGGTTGACATGTGTGTGACCAGCGTGGGGCTTTCTTTGATGTCGGCGGGAGTGTGTTACACCGGTGACATTTACCGGCTGGGTAATTGCATAATTGGAGCTGGTCGCGGTCCTTAGCGGCGCCGCTGCGGGGACTGTAGTCGTCGCGTGCAACATGACTAATAGCAAAGACGGGTCGTTGTCGTTTGCAACAGCCGGTGCGCACTGCTTCGTGTGCTGAAGCGGAGTCTGCGACGGTGGCGGCGACAGCTCGCGCGCTTCGCTGTTAGTCAGGTTTGAAGTCCGTGGCTGCAGCATCGCCCACTGTGAACACACGCGGTCGAGTGAGCCGTAATTATGTCATTTACTCTTGGCGCCTTTGCGTAGTTTTAATTGGCCGTAGCCACGCTTTTGTCGGAGAGATTATAGTGCGGTTCTTTGGTGACGAATAAATCACTTAATCGTATAGCTCGTTCGGACAGGGGCTTGTCAAATCCAATCAGGCCGGCAGGTTACACCCTGCAACAGAGTTGACAAGCGGTGGAAAGTTTGTGTCATCTACGCTTCCTGCGCCTAGAGATCAGTGACGAAAATAGGGACGGAAACATTTCCGAGAAGTCCTCAAATTAATTAGCAGTTCATGCATGCCAACGCCAAGCGCCAATGAGTTCTGAACGGACCGCCATAGAATGCCACTTGGCTGCTGGATATAATCAAACCGTAATTAATTTCACCAGTCAACCTGACTGGTCGTGGAGCAGAATCGTGTTTAGACAGATGTTCGGCCCTCGGCGGATGCGCTGTTTACTCATTAAATTAGAATCTCCCTTTCATCGCCGTGGCGTCGCGTTGCGCCGCCGGTCTCCCCTTTTCGACCTCGAGATCTCGGGTGTCTGTTTACGATGCGCGAAGCCTTCCGTCGTCGTTCGTGAATGGTTGCGCTTGATTCGTGTGGATTCCGATGTCATTAAATTTTGACGAGCTAAAAATATGCCGGCACCGGATGCGTTTGGCTCCACGTTCTCGTACCTTCGCGTCCCCGCCGTACCTTCCGTTGTTTCTTGCGCTCCGGTATTGTGCGGCGTATCCCCAACTTATGATTCTGCGTTTTGGGGGGTTCCTGGAAGATCCATTCTCCCGTCGGTCGGTCGGCCGGTTGGGTTTTCTACCTATGCTTCCCAGAATATAGCAAGCAGCGGCAGAGCTGCGCCTGGAAAGAGGCGAGTCTGATTCGTGAAAGATGGGGTAATTATAGCTTCTCTGGTTTTATAGCAATATAAAGTGAAGCGTTTGTTTTCTTTGACCGAACATTTCCGCGAGCTCGGTCGGGGCGACTGCTCGTCCGTCGGGAAGGAATTGTGGATGAGAACCAAACCTGATAGACAGACGTGAACTTCGTGTGGGATCATCTCCAGGCAACACTTTCGGCAAGATACGTTTCTCAGATTGGAATCGGTGTGAAAGTTTTTCAGTTTGCGCTGCATACGTCGAGTTCAAGTCAATGTGGGCGGGGCTTAGGAAAGCCTTATGAAATCATATGGCGAGCTAAGCTATTTGATCTAATTTCCTTCGAAGCGAGGATCTCTGATAACACATTATTTACAAAGTCACAGTGCTACAGCTAAATTCTCAAAATATTCTTACCATTTCAGTGGCACCTTGAGCATAACGAAGAATTCTTTGTATATTATACAGGGTGTTAGGTTCATGAGTGCAAACTTTTTAAAGGGTGATAGAGGACCATAAATGGTGAAAAAAATTGTTCTACGTATATGGTCAAATCTCAACCGTAACGTAGTTATTGAACTCCCCATGTTTTTGACTCTCATTGCCTTAACTGGCTATAACTTTAAAACAGTCAAACTTATCGCAGTTTTTTACCCTTATTCGAAAGATTATTAAATTTTTCATCAAATGGCATCTTTGAATTGATTGGTTTAGTTAAATAACTAAGTTTTCTAGAGCAAAATAGCTAAAAATAATGTGTTTTAATTTGTTTATGTCAATTATCTTTGAAACCTGCGTAATAAACTAAAATTCTTTCTTTGACAAAATTGTGGCCCCTGTTCCACTCTACAATTCTTTCTTTGACGCCAAACTTCAAACTCTTATCGTTTTCTTGCAATTTCGATTTAAATGTACGGCACAGTGCGCAAAACAGTGCTTACCATGACGATTGCAAATTTATGATCTGAAATGCGATGTTTAAATCAAAATTGCAAGAAAACGATAAGAGATACAAGTTTGATGTCAAAGAACGAATTGTAGAGTAGAATAGGGGCCACAACTTTGCCAAAGAAAGAATTTCAAATTATTACGCATTTTTCAAAGCTAATTTACAAAAACAAACATATTTTAAGCAATTTGCTCTAGAAAACTTAGTTATTTAACTAAACCAATCGATTCAAAGATGTTATTTGATGGAAAACTCAAATATCGTTCAAATAAGGGCAAAAAAATTGCGATAAGTTTGACCATTTTAAAGTTATAGCTAGTTAAGGCAATAAGAGTAAAAAACATGGGGAGTTCAATAACTACGTAACGGTTGAGATTTGCCCATATGCGTAGAACATTTTTTTCACCATTTATGGTCATCTGTCACTCTTTAAAAAAATTTCACTCATGAACCTAACGCCCTGTATATTAAGCGTTTTAAAACTAATATTTGCAGTCTTTTTTAGTTTTCAATAGGAATCGATTGAATTAATCGAAAAATGTTTGAGACATTTTTATCTAGATGACCCGCTTGACAGTTTGAAGGCCTTTCTTACCAAACATTGAATTCCCGACAAGAAATCTTCCGAATCTAGCTTCGTACACGCTCACTGTTTACGTTTTGCGAAAAACTCTCTCTCCTGGCAAGGGATCTTCGCTTCTAGCCGCGCTCACACCACCAATTGCGTCAAAAATTCACTCCTGACAAGCAATCTCTTGAAATCTAGCTGCGTCCACACCACTGTTTCCTTTTTGCGTCGAAAAACTCACTCCCGGTAAGGAATCTTCCGAATCTAGTCGCGCTCACGCCACTGTTTACTTTTTGCGCCGAAAAAGAAAATCGATCTCTCGGCATTCTCTCTGAATGTAGCCGAACTCACGCCACTGTTTACTTTTTGTGTCGAAAAACGCTCTCCTGGCTAGGAATCTCCTGAATCTAGCTGCGCTCACGTCAGTTATTACTTTTTGCCTCAAAAATGTCACTCTCGACGAAGAATCTTCTGAATCTAGCCGCACTCAGGCCACTGTTTAAGTCTCCCGCTTCTTCAACTTAGTTTTCGTTGAATGCAAGATACCTCATACACACTAAGATGAGCTCGGCAAACGCCGGCACCGCCGTGGCTCAGCAAATACCTTTACTGAATCTCGGTAAAAAATAACGTTTGTTAGCTAAATTTCGGCAAAACTTTTCCTGAACCTCAGCAAACAAACAACACGACTGCTGAGATCTCGTTGAAATACACGGAACTACAAATCAACCCAAATTTAAGTTGTTTTGACGCAATCCCGGTCTTCCGTGGAATTACTCAAATTTGCGTTAAACAGCGAAAGTGGTGAGTGAGTAGTTCTCGTTTGAGAGCGGCAAAAAAATTAACCCAGTGGTAAGTTATTTTCACCCAACGGAGGCCTCAAATGACGCAAATTTGGGTTAACTCAAGAAAACCCAAATCTGGCTTCTTCCACGGAAGAGCAGCGGATGCGTCGGTGCTTCTCTCTTTGTTTTCGACAACATTGCGGTGGGGCGAGGGAGAAAACAACCCAACTTTGAGTTAAATCTTTAAGCAGTTTAGCCAAATTTGAGTTTTTAAAAAACTTATTCTTTAGGTTATAATACTTTTCCGTGTAGAAGATTGCTGAGCGCTCGGCGGTGCCAATCTCGGTAAAAAGCAAGAAAAAATGCCGAGATTTGGCGAAAAAAATTAAGTGTGTAGTTGATGAGTTCACTATCAATATTTAAGCCTAAAAAACTGACAAAGCCATAATAAAACCAAGAACGTTACTTGTTATAGCTGAAACTGAGTGTACAGACTCCTACAATTAAACCAAGTTAAACCAAATATGTCACTGATTAGAGTTCGTTTTGATTGCATTGTCTAATGGCAAGCTCCTGAAGATCTGTTACAACGCCTATATGCCCTTGTGAAAACCAAACAAACGCAAATTTTCGTTCAACACATTTCAAAACAGATGTGGGCAAAGACTTCTTTAAACACTTTCATGACAGACGTAAACAATTATCTGCAAAAAAGTAGCAATTTCCCCGAGGGCCCAACTACCCGAAAACACATGCCCGCTCCCAAATGGCAACCAAGTTTTCAACATTTCGGACGGAGATGCCATGTGGCCACCGACTAACCGTTGACGGCTCCGAATAACGAAGAAGGCAACCGAAAATATAAACCCAAATAAATCATATCATCAACAAACCTCGAGGGACGACCGCGGCAGCGACCGATAGCAAACCGACACCAATCCACCACGTTTGTGTGGGTGGGTGGCCGACCCGAAATCGGGAGAAATGCGGACAAGAATGAATGGCCGCAGAAAGCAAAATAGATCACCGCATGCTTTGCGCGTTCGTCACCGCCCTGCTTGTCCGTCCACCCGTTTTTGCTTTATCGCTTGTTTACATTTCACTAATCTTCGCGACGCGCCGCGGCAGCACATTCCGTGCGCGAGTTGACCCCCTCCCGAATGATCCGCGAGCAGCAGCAACACAGCAGAGTGATGTCAGACGATTGATGACGATTCACCGGCGCGGCAGGAAATACTAGCCCCAAGATGGCAACCAATTTTGCGGTGGGTGCGGGAGAGCTTGGCAGAATTTTAATTGTCGAATTGAGTGGACCGGTCCCCGGCTTACTCATCCATCTGGTCGGCTTCTATTGCCAGATGAGTGTGTCACGCAACTGCTCGATATGCAATCACAACTAACGGCCGGGTGACGGATGAGCGTTAAGCGAGAGGAGCCTCAGTGCCGGTCCCCAGAGGTCGCCACAGTCTTGGATGATTAATTTTCGTTCAATCGCGCTCCTTCAACTGTGCGCGTCAAGCTGGCGTCAACTGAATAAATCAAACTTTTATCTAAATCTTACCCGCCGTCGGAGCGGTCGGGCGTCCAGTGAAGTTCTCCGCTTGGTAGTTCTGACCCGAAGAGCTCCTTGCGCCCGCGTTCTTCGCGCGCACGCACTCACACTCGGTTCGGTATGCTAATGTGATTTGTCATCGTGATTGCGCTTCACCTCGGACACGTACGGGACTGCCGCCGCCGCAGCCGACTGCGACTGGTGTTCCTGGCGGCGGGAGTTGGAAAATTTTTGTTTGTTAAAATAACAGCTTAAAATATTTAGCGGACAAGATTTATATCGGACCCCGTCATCGTCTGCTCGTAGGTACGTCGTACTGTGTGCTGATCGCGCGAAAGGTGCACGAGCTGGGCGTGTAGGTGGGAAATGCCATCGATCTGTGGTGGCGCGCCGCAGCCAACTAAGTGAGCATTTCCGAGAAGTTGTCTGGCAGTGTGAACATCTGCACATCTGGGTGCGGGTGCGGGTCCCTGAATCAAGCCAGACTCTGTCAGCCAGATTGTTTTTGTTTCGCGTTTCTAGCGCTAAGCCAGTTCATTACGGGTGACGGATTTGTTTTGATAGCTTCGTGCCAACTAAACGCACCCGTGTGGACGCGAAATGGTCCGCTGTGGCGACCTGAAGATTAATAATCCGTCCCACCCGCTACTCGTTGTCCACCGGTCGTTGCAGGAATCCACCCCTGGTTGTAGGAGGGTCGGTTACAGCAGCGCCGTTTTTCCCTCGTTCCGACGACGTCACACGGCAACATGTGAATGTTATGTTCGGGTCGTGTTCCTACCCCACTCGTATTCTCCAGGCAGCTTTTGTGTAACGAAATAAAAGAAGACACAGGTGCGTTTTAGTGAGCGATTTATCTTCTCCCCGGCTTGGCAACACCGTCGCATCCGCGTGTCTCGGCGAGCAATCCAGGCGGGTGTATCGTTGTCACTGCCACGCTACACTGGGGAATTGCCAGGGATGGGTGACAGGCGTAAAAAACAGCATACAATTCCCGAAAACTGTTCGGGTGACAGTTTGTGTAAATGGATTATTGAAATTTAGAACGATGGCGGTGCACTTGTTGTGGCTTACAAAGTTTGTCGGAGTTCGTGGTTGGTGCACAGTTTCCGACGGGAGCAGAAGGCCAATTTGAACGTGGTTTGCTGGGGGGAGTTTGGTGCGATTTTTGTCGTAATACTTCTGAAGTTTTTTTGTAGCATTAAAAAGTGCTTTCTTTAAATTATGTCTGCTGCCTCAATGGACTTTGAGCGTTTCATAGACATACCTATCCAAGAACTCGTATCAAGAGAAGTGACAGGCGACGGTCCGACGGCAGGAGTATCTCACCCAAGATCTCACCTCTTTTTAAGATCCGAGTTTCGTAACTTTGTAACTTTACCACCACCGCCCAGAACATCTGCATCATCCTGGGTTTCTCAACCATCGTCGCTGATGCTTCTTCTCAAAAGATCCTCTTGGAACTTCTGCGTGGTATCACTTCGTGCATAGCTGTGCTCATACGTTTCGCTTGTTCTAGCCTCTAGCGAGCTGCGGTAGCTTTGACGAAGGCACTTGTCTAGACCGATGCACACCTTTTCGACCACGCTGGATTTGATCATTGAGGCTAACCTGGCAATCTTCTGTTTGCTTTGTCTGCCACGCAAGTCGATGCATTCTACATCCTTCTCGAAAACGTTCATCGGTGTGTAGCTGTCGGTACGTAACGCCTTGCCCCAAACCCCAGAAGCCGTAGAATTCTGTACATCTGTACATTTCTAGCTGAAGTTTATCTAGTGGAGACTCGGCAGCAACTTCAAAGCAATCATATCTTGGTTTACGTTCATAGATTGTGCAGGACTTCCAGGGCTATGGCCAGTCGCGCTCTGTTTATAGTTTAGCAATGGATTTCTTCATCACTGTTGTCAAACTTCCGCTGATTCCCCGGCATGTTATTACAAAGTCTCAGTACTCGAAACCGCTTGGTAAGAACTTTGCATCGTTAATTGGGAAAATTCCAATCTGAATTAACCTCAACTCGACACGCCACACGTGAACATTTGCATATGCTTTCATTTGGAATGCCCTCTATGAATACTTAAAGTACTCCAAGAACCCCACCACTGAAATCCCAGCTCAACCGGTTCGAGAGTTGGGACTTACTGGGCATTTATTAATTAACATTCAATTGTTTTCGCCACGACGAACGGACGAACGCTGCCCAACGGGAGAACCTCGCTTATACTGGAGCCATGTGTGCATGTGTGTGAGTGTGCGCGCGCCCTGCCACCTCTCGGCAAAATATGAATACAATTAGCATAAATCAGATGTCAAGTTCGATAGGTACCTACTATCGGACTGCTGAACGGTTGTCGCGTCCGCGCGTCGTCCGTAGTCTCCGCAGGTGCGGGTATCACGCTTCCTGATCGATAACGCATGCACGATAGAGTTCTTGCCGGTTTGACACCGCCGGTTACGTGACAGGTCACGTATGAAAGGGCTGAGCAATTATTGACTCGCATTGCATCATGTTAACGCGATAATCGCCCGTAGGCCCGAGGTGCGAATGGACGCCGGCCGCGTCGCGCAGTTTAATATATTCGCCCCTCCCTCCTTGCTCGCCCTTCCGATTGGATTTGAATTAGCGATGCAAATTGCGCGCTTACGCGGATCAATTGTCCGAATGACATTGGGCTGTCAAAATTCTCATTAGGAAGACGCGCACTGCTGGCGCCACCGCCGCAACGAAGGGTATTGTTTGTTGGCTTCAAAGCGCCACACACGAGTATAAATGTTATTGGCGCGATCCGTCCGTCGAATGCCAAACCAGCAGCCTGCAATGCAAACAAACATATCGCCACTCGCCAGTCCAGAGCCAGAAGGCACAGCGACGGCGGCGACGCTTGCGAAGACGAGAGAAGCTACCGCATCAAACAGAAAAGGGAAATTTGTGTGAAAGGAAAATAAATGCAATTTGTTTAGAATAGGGTTTACATTTGTGTATTTGCTTAATCCGTTTCCTGCATTGGCACGTAACGTTCGTCTCGTATGGACGTGGCCGGCGTAGGAGGTGGGGAGGGCGCAACCCGACATGCCGAGAAAGTAAATCGAAGCAACCATTGCTTCCACAGCTGGACCCACCGAAGGACGAAGCAGCAACGCAGAAGAACGAGCGCCCAACTTGGCAAGCTGAATATATGCGGAATGGATTAATATAATATGTGTGTGGGTTTGGCGCCATCTGTCCGATTATATTCCATATATAACGATAGGAGGGTTCGTACGACGCACATGCCGCTCTTCCCCTTGGTCGTCGTAGTCGTGGTCGTCGTCAACACATTACAAACGATTGGTTTTGCTGTACTCTGCCGCCCCAGCCAGCCGGCGGCAGCGCGATGAAACCGTCCTCCATCTGGTGGCTTCGGACGATCCGAAGAATGTGCTGCGAAAAGGTTTATCTTGCATCTTGGTTTACCATCCTTCTTCACAAAAGCCAGCGCAAAACTTGAGCTTGGCTGGGCAAATAATTTAGGGTGAGGGGTCGCTTCGTCATGAGTGCTTCGGCATCACCAGACACTGGGTGGTTAAATCAGTGTTCCGACCAGAAACATGTCGAAAACGCGGACCCGAACCCTGCATACTCCTTAGTGGCCTGATCCACAGCCCGCTTCGCTCCATGTGCTGCTGCCACTTGCATTCT
Organism: Aedes albopictus; assembly: GCF_035046485.1. Lineage (NCBI taxonomy): Eukaryota > Metazoa > Arthropoda > Insecta > Diptera > Culicidae > Aedes > Aedes albopictus. The sequence goes on from NW_026917225.1 coordinate 10,810, forward strand.
GATCCCAAGTGTATCTGATTTCATCCCACAGTCCGTGCCGATCCGACCCGACCCGAACGCCCGCTCGCCGCTGACCAGACCATGTGAGACTCGTTATTAATTTTCGAAGGTCTCGAAAATCGAAAAATGTGAGAAAAAGGACCAGTTCCTCCCGATAAAGGGAACACAAAAAGCAGCCTCTCGCGTGAGTCACTTAACAACCTTTCCGAAGAGCCGGGATGACGACGGGACCTCTTATCAGAAACAAAGCACACACAACCACTCGAGAGAAGACCAAACAAAAAACCCTTTCCCAAAATTGTAGGTACCCGTCTGGTTCCACGAAATTTCAAATCTCGTTTTCGGCTGAACTCCGCATGCTGTGCTCGCCCCCTGTGCCTTCGTAGGCACGAAGGCCCAAATTCGCGCGCGCGGCCCTGTACAAAAGGATGTCGCGACAAGATTGCAACAACAGGCGACCCCGAGAAACCGTGCAGAAATTAACATTACCTTCCAGAAATAGCGAGCGTCTTGTCGTCTTCGTCGTCGCCGTGTCCCCGCAGCAGAGGGTGAAGACAATGAGGACGGTGCAGGCCACGAAAGAAACTGGGCCCAGACACCAAAATTGGGGAAAATTTCGCGACTGCTGCCACCAAAGACTCGGTTGCTGCTTCTTCTTCTTGTGGCTGCGGTGTTTCGCCTCGCTGCGCCGTCGCAAATGAGTGCATTTTTTGCGTACAATTTAATTAGAGTACAATTTCTTAATTTGACAATAAGTGGTGGCTGTTTTCTCACATTGCAAATGCGGGAAAGGTGAGTTCGTTTTGTTTGGAAAGGAAGTTTGGTGAGGTGGGCGGGGACGCTGAATTGTAGGTGATAACCAACTTACAGCATACCTTGGAGTCTTATAAAAAGCATACGAAGAAGTCCGTAGTTGGAAAACTAGGCAGCTAATCTTGAGGGTGCGTTATGAACTACTCCCTCGCCGGAGGAATGCCTCCTGGTGGTCAAAGGAAACTGTTAAGGTTAAGCAAGAGCTGTAACAATGAAGTCACAGCAAGCTTGACATCGTCAAACGAGGGTGATGCTCTCAAAAAAACTTCTTACTCAAGCCCGTGAACGATTTGCTGATTGATTCCTCAGCTTGGAAACTCGTTCCCATGAATCAGCCGCAAAACCGGTGACCAAACTGCAACTAGAAGAAGAGCCATTTGCGCCCGAGCAGCTTCTGTTTGCCGTATCGTCGATGGCTGTCGCTTACATTCCCCATTTGTAATCAACCGTTTACGGCATCACATGCCGTCAATCATCCACCCACTTCGCTGCTTCCGAGAACGGGACGACGACGATGTGAAAACCATCTGGCAAATGCTAATAAAAAGCCACTACTAATGAGCAACGACAGCCTCGCAGCAGCGCAGAACACCAGCCAGTCAATCCCGGATCGGTTTTCACTGGAAGTTTGAACGGTGCTCGATGCTCGCTCGCTACTTGCAAGCCGGCAAGGCGAGTGCACAGCTGGTTTTGATAGCGAAAAGAAATCCCGAGCAGCGCTTGCTTATAATCCCCGACAACTGCTGGCACCGGCGGCGATGTAAACACACAGTCAACCGTTCCAGCAATGCGACGACGAGGGGTGATTAACTGGCACTTGTCAGCGTGCGTGGCGTGGGTTGCGGCTCCTGATCGAATCATGTACACCACGACAGACGACGACGACGATGCTGGTGTCGTTTAATTACGCCCTCTTTAGTCACGGTCATGAGGCACACAATGTGTGAGAAAACGGAGACCTGGGTCTGCGCTGCAGGACGAATCTAAACATTGGCGAGGGGCACGGCGCACCGCCGGTCGACACATGTGCGGTGATGCTTATCTTGACGGCGGCATGCAAAAATATGAGACACGTGAAATACGATTCAGTGGACGTCGACGACGGTACTGCCCTCACATCAGATTAGTTATGCCTTTTTAAACTTTCAAGTGAACCCGAAACACGAGGGTTCTTCATAGCAAATAATAACAATGAAGCAGTTCCCCAGCGAACAAAAGCGACAGGCCTTAAACAGCTTGAAACACAACGGACGCCGCTTGCTGCGATGCTGAGGGGTGAGACACTATCATCCACTTATTCTTATTCCTGCAGAGCACTAACGCATTCGTAATGCGTTCCTTCCCATATGGAGTGTGAGTGCACCCAGAATCCGGCGAGACAGTTTTAGCACAATCTGGCGCCGTCATTTGGCGCAATATAAAACAATAACAGCAGACATACCGAATGCGAAGTAGACACAGAGAGGAAAGCCGAAAGATGCCACACTGCAATGAAGCAGAAGCTGTGAACCCTCTTAGAACTGCCAGCTACGATGCCAGTTCCTTTTCCCGTCGGCAGAAAGCATGGAGGTTGGGCGAGGCCAGAAATTTGAATAATATGCAGATCTTTATGTGCCGGTCCAATTGCCTCCGCCCTGGCCACGAAGTTCACACGCCGCTCGCGGTAGAGCTAATTGAATACGAAAGGTTAACGACGCGGCGAGGAGCTTTCGCGAAGCTGCTGCAGCGGCAGTTAGCAGAACTCCATTGAGAGCACATTCGCATGTTGTCAATTGATGCGCCAAGAGCCGCAAAATCAAACCTGTCCAGTGGTCACAAAGTGCTCCTTCCCATCGTCGCACTATGGAATTTATGTAACAATTAACATTTACAAGTTAATTTATTGCGCGAACGCGCTGGAACAGATTACGGCAGTGGCAATTGCACCATTGACGAGGCGTTATGCACATGCAGTTGCGCATGTAAAGTACCGCCAGAATGCGGAGCAAAATGTGTCACTCACTCGGAGAAGCTATTTATAGACGGCTTCTTCACCGCCGTGACATCAGCAGCCGTGGTGTTCGATGCCAGCTGGTAACCTTATCCAGGCAACCGCACGAGTTCATCCACTTCTTGTCGCTGCGCACTGTCTACGTTGGCGCTGGCTGAGTAGGTGGCACTGTTCCAGTCATCAAATTTCATCCGACTGCATTCCACGAGGACGTAAAACCCCAGACGCCACACAGAATGGAAGAAAACAACACAGCAAAGCCAAACAATCCGCCACCAACAAGAACAGACTTCAATTTGCATGAATTAACTTTCACACCGCGGCGGCGCTGCGATCAACAAGCAAAACAACAACCGAAGTTTTGGCCGCACTCTTCTCTCCCTCTTACGATACCGCAGGAGCGCAACGCTTCGGCAACACTTCGGCACGGCTTGCTTGGATGGTTCTCTGTCAGCGATTCAATGGTGAATGTAAACAAATACAAAATTAACTTATGACAGTCACGCACCCCTGCTCTTTCGGGAGCGAAGAGATGAAAGGAAGCAAAATCTAGGCCCCACTAATTACCGGGAAAAATTCCTCTACCTACAGATGGCTTCTTTGCGCCCCAAAAGCAACCGAGTGTGATGGCGTAAATATGTAAATAATATTAAATCGTAATTTCCGGCTTGCCGATTGAGCAGAAGCGCTCTTCCACAGAAATATCCATACCAACAACGGACACTCGTTAAACTCGTAAATTATGCCCTGCCTTGTCGGCCACCTTCCCTACCCTCCATCGAACACGCGCAGTTACACACAGCTACTAAACTGAACAGGGGTGCACTTCTCCCTTCCGATCCTCGGCACTCGAAGCACGATACGCAATTACGACTTTTCTCCCCTTTTGCTTTTTTTCCTGCTCTCTTGGGAGGGAAATATTCACATCTGGCAGCACCTGTCAGCCGGTTTTTCTCTCTTCTCTACTTTGTAGCCTTTTTTATGGGGCCGCATCTGGAGGTGGCCGACTTTTTGTACGACCTTGTAACAAAAAACATCTAACGAAGTTTTTATTTCTTTTCCTTCCTCTTCCAGGTGCTGCAATGTCCGCAGCTGCCTCGCTGGAACGTGATTCCGGTTTCAATTCGGGCAGCTCCGAACACGAAGACGATCTCAAAAGCCTAGACCAGAGCTCCAGAGATGGACTCATCACACCGGAAAACAGTTCCGAGGATTCGGTTGAGGTCAAACTACCTCAAACCGTAATCAAGAACAAGCGCAAGAGTACGGAGCCGCTACGAGTGGTTTCGGATGCGGAACTGCTTGGGCCAATCAAAAAACGGATCCGCTACGAAGGGCAGATCAAGGAAGAGAAGGAACCTATTCTAGATCACCACGTGAACGGCAACCCGTTCCGCCCATGGGCTCCGAGCGAGGAGCCCTCAGCAGCCCATCCACTACCTGCACACTTTCCTAATCCGGCCGATCTGCTGGTCAGACACCCCGGAGTAACCACCTTTCACCGTGCCATCAGCCTTAAACCTCTGGACCGCCTCCAGCAGCCATCACCAGCCGCCATCTACCCACCGTCCATCCCATCCACCTCCACCAGCACCCCCTGCCAACAGCAACCCCTCGCATTGATCTCTAAGAAATCCCAGTCCTTCAAAGCCCCCTCCCTAACGGTACAGGACACCATCCGGCAGTCCTCGTCCTCAGACCGATCCGTATTCCTCCCGCCGCACCCCGTCCGCGATCCACCCCGATCGGCCTCAACCAAAGCAATGCAACCTCGCAACTACAAAAACATGACTCGCGAGCGGCGAATCGAGGCGAATGCTCGCGAGCGAACCCGAGTGCACACGATCTCAGCAGCCTACGAAAAGCTCCGCCAAGCCGTGCCCGCCTACTCCGATGCGCAGAAGCTGTCCAAGCTGTCCATCCTGCGGATTGCGTGCTCCTACATCCTGACTCTGAGCCGGATGGCTGGCGACGATTACAGTGCGGACGCGTCCGAACCCTCGATCGACGACTGCATCGAAATGGTGACGAAAACCATCCAGACCGAGGGCAAGATCAAGAAGAAGAAAGACGAGTAAGCGGTAGCGCCTGCGAGCGGGTGCCAGAGTAAACAAGATGAGTCAATCAAATGATAAGTGGTGCTGTGCACACACGTTAATTGAAACGCTTAGCAATCGAGAGAGGAGAAGCGGTCAAATGGAATTTGAGCAACTTCCGCGCCAAAATGAGTTTTATTTGCTTCATCGACTGAGGGTGACTGAAATTTGATGTGGTGATTCAGCTCTGAACCGAGCTGAACTAGTTAGGATAGGGCAAAAGGATTTCACTAAGGACTTACTATTTATTTTGCCGGTTTGGGATCCCACGCGGTCGAGGATCTGAATGTAACAAATTTTAAGCGTTTTTAGATTTTAGGGGAATCGATGCAAACAAGTACAAATAGGGTGCAGCAGAAGGAAACTTGCAGGTCTGATCCGTTGCCATAAGATTAATTGGAACATTGAGACAATAAAACATCGCCAAATATTTGATAGAAAAGCAACACAAAAACCAGTAAACAATAGCCGGTGCCATAAACAAAAACACTAAAACCAGAAGGTAGAGCAACTGCATTTTCTTTCGCCATATAGCAGAAACAGCTTCTTGTAGTAGATTTAGGATGTGGATCATTAATTAGCACTGATAACCGAGTCAATCGATTTACATTTGTTTTCGTTTCAAACCGAGCCAGGTCAAGTCACACACACGCTAGAGTGGAAACTAGGTTTAGGCTGATCTTTACTAACGATCTTGTATCTCAATTTTGTTGTTGTAAGTCTTAGTCAGCGCTAAGGTATATTTATAAGCAAATCAAATTTGTGATTGTTTTGTAAACAATTTTTAAATGTCCTACAATAATCGACATTGTGAAAGGAGTGCATGGGAAAAGAAAAAAGCATGAATAAAATCGAAAATATTTTTGAGTCAATTTTAAACAATCGTGTACAACTTTCAGTCTAAAATATCACAAGCCATATTTGCCCCATTTTGTGTTTCACCATCTCAGATTTTTCTTTAGCACAATCACATTTCTTATAGGGCCCATATAGCCGATACGATTCGCAGGTGGGTACTCTGCTTGACCAAGCTTATTCTTCTTCTTTTTTATAACGATACGTCCCTTCTGGTACTTGGCCTGCCTCGCTTCAACTTAGTGTTCTTTGAGCACTTCCACAGTTATTAATTGTAGGGCTTTCTTTGCCTGCCATTGCATGAATTTGTTTATTGTGAGGCAAGTACACGCAGAAAAAAGAGGCTTGTTTAAAACAATAAAACGCATGGTTGATATTCAAACTGAGCAATTGCTTATTCCAAAGTTATATTTCTTTGTTCTTGCTTAAAGTTTATCGATCAAAACAATCAATTCCCATCATTCCATATAACGATGAAAACTTCATTTTGTTTCAACAAAATGGGGACCATAAACATGGCCCGGATGCACTCACACATCTTTAAAATTCTTACCCCAACATCGCCACAACGAAGAAAGTGTTGCAAATCCATTATTCCAACTTCCAAGTGCAGTTTTGGCCGTGATGGATAACGCGCAGGTACTCAAGACAGCATCCTCAAAAAGTTGGTCGGTTTCGCTTTTTTGCCTTTTTTTATTCGTTCTCGCTTCCATCCGCTTGCCGAGTGTCTAAAAATAGATTTCCGAGCTGCCGCAGGAGCTGCCGTCACCAACACAATCACATTGCGGTTTTGTTAGTACCAAAAGTGCAGTCGTTTAAAACAATCTGTCATTTTATGTTGAAACTACCAAATCTCAGTTTGTTCTAACAAACTGTCCAAAATTTCGTCAAATGAAAATATTTGTATTATCAAACAATGGATAAAGTTCAGTTTAAACTAGAAATCAGTTTGTCGCTATAGCAAACTGAAAAATCGGTTGATTTGAACTAGAATTTAATTGTGTTTACAATTATTTTTTCTGCGTGTACAATGATACACTATGCCCAGGGAGTCGAGAAAATTTTCTCGACTGGAATGGGTATATTATCGTACATGATTACTAGCTTTCAATCGAATAATTTGAAACGCGAGCGCCCATTACTAGCGTCAAACCCTAGTTGCAGAAAACCGACGATATGTCGACACAGAGTCGATAAAACAAAATGTCAACTCTAACATTCCAGAAAACCGAACCCGAACCGAGACGCCACGAGCACGACGACGACCGAGGGGAAAAGATGACGTCATATTTTCTTATAAATACGGCGTTCATTTTGTAGGCTAGTCAGTTGATCAACGATAGCAGTACGGTGCAGCAACCAGGAGACGCAGCAGCGAGGTCATATTCGAAGCGCTTATTCCGCTGCCGGTCAAAAGTGAGGTTTTTAGAGTTTTCCTCACTTCAGCCGGCAAAGGAACAGCAGCTGCCGAATCGACAATCGTCAACATAAATACTGCCTGGAGAAGGATTAAAGGCCGGTTACGACAGAACAGTACCATGGTCACTGTTCATCATTTCATCATTTATTTTCAGCCACACGGCATTCGGCCAAATTATCCTTTCGGCCAAATGGCATTCGGTCAATCGGCATTGGGCCAAATGGCGTTCGGCCAAATGACCCAGAATCAAAAATAAAAGAACCACATACACTTAAAACAATCCCCGACTTCGGTAACATTTTAACAAAACCTCAACCGTTAAGTTTTGTTTATCGGAAAAAAAATCGGTAAAGCTGGCAACATTTACCGAGTTTCGTTAGAGTTTGACAGCTAAACGATAAACAGATAATCAGATAAACGATAAAACATTTTGCCGAAATTTTGTAATTCATTACAGAATTACGGTAAAAGTCCGTTACTTTCTACTGGCAAAATGTTTGTGATATGTTGTGGTTATTTTATGAAAGATTGCAACAAGGCTCAGAGTACCAGTTATGTCTACACACTTAAATTAAATCGCCGACCTCAGCAAACGGATTGCCGAGAATCAAACAGCCGAGAATCCGTTAATAATTTTCACTGAATCTCGGTAAAAGTTTTACCGAGATGTCGTTAAAACTTTGCCGAGATCTCGGTAATCCAACTTTTTACCGAGATTTCGGCAAAGTTCACCGAGACTCGGTAATGGTTTACCGAAATCTCGGTAAAAATTTTACCGAGAAACAGTAAATATTTTACCGACATATCAGCTGTTGGATTCTCGGTAAACCATTTACCGAGATCAATTTCTGAATTTAAGTGTGTATAGTACCTCAAATTAGCCATAGTTGATTTTTAACATTTTACCATAGACAAACATTCGTAACACTTTGTAAAAATGCTAGGCGGTACTCCAAATACCTTGTCCTTAAGGGGGCGCTCAAAGCGCTTGAAATTTGTATGGGAAAACTTGGCCAAATGTATGCAGAAATTTTAAGTTTTCGAATTTTGCCGCTAGGTGGCGCTGTATGCGTTCAATTATCAAACCCTTTGGTATTATTGTAGGTGACTATATGCCAAACAACTTTGTCGAAGACTACAAAGTGATCCAACGTCTGTCAAAAAAGTTATACCTTAGGTAAAGTGAGGATAAACTTTATTGTTGTTTTTTCCAATACATGTAAAGGAATAATATCAACAATGAAATCTAAATACTTTGCCTCACTTTGCCTAGGGTATAACTTTTTTCACAGCGATCTTCGACAAAGTTCTTTGGCATATATTCACCTACAATAATACAAAAGGGTTGATTCATTGAACGCTTACAGCGCCACCTAGCGGCAAAATTCGAAAACTTAAAATTTTCGTATACATTTGGCCCTGTTTTCCCATACAAACTTCAAGCGTTTTGAGCGCCCCCTTAGACTCAACCGATTACACTAGTTTACAGCATTTTTGAACTCGGTAAGCTGATGATCATTTTTGGTGTAGAATCATGCCCTGAGTTCGAAAACGCGAAGGAAAAAAATTACAGTAGAGCGGAAATTTTTTCGACTTGGTGGTTGGTGATTTGAAATCGATTTTTGTTCTATTTTTAAGCAAAGTCGCTCACTTCAAACATCTCATTCTCCGTAATCAATGTTCCGATTGAGCTGAAATTTATACTGTAACTCGCCTACATACGATATGTCAAATAAACGTCGAGAAAGAATTTTTAGGTTGTTTTTTTCTTATTGAAAAAAAATACATTTCTTCAAAAAATTTTGGGAATTTTGCTAAAATTTAAGAAGATCGTCCCTAAAACTCGCCAATATCTTGAATTTCATCAATCTGACGCAAAACCTGTATTCAGATGATCGAATGGTATTGTATTCAGCTTTCAATTTATGGAAAAAGATTTAAAATTGGTTGAACAAAACGCAATATGTTTGAATTTTAGTAAATTACATATTTTGAAAAGTTACAAAACTCGATATTGAGCTAAAACTCAAAAACTGTTCTACTTTAAATTTTTTGAAGGTCGGTTTCGAAATCAGCACTAAATTGTGCTTCAAAAATTTTGGTCGTTGACAGAAGTTCACGACTTTCGTTTTATTTTGTAAACTTGTGTTATGCTCAAATTTTGAACGTAGCTTCTGGGAGTCCAAAATAACTGATTTAGGAGGTAAGACTTGGCCTTTTTCAATTTTTTTGTTTTTCATATAAGTGTGGGCCACCCTACTGCACAGGAAACGTCATTGTCTTATTTTCCAAGAAAAACAAGTTCTTCAACAACTTCAAACACATCCCCATCAATCACTACTTCAGCACTTATACTATTAGGCCTGCCGCTGTCTCTACCCACTATGATGTACTTCCCAACAAACAATATTGATGTACAAATACTGAATAAACCGCTCCTAAGCTTGATTTTAAAAATTTAGGCTAAATAAGCTGCTATTCAGCTATTATTGTTACCGTAAAGCGGGGTCAAATTGATCTCTGGATCAAAATTGTTCAGACGTTTTTCAGTTAGATCAAGCATACTTTACATAATTTCCTTCCAAGTATCATGATATAAGAATCCCATACTAAACGATACATGTAAGAAAACTATTCAAAACATACTTTATCTAATGGAAAAACGTCTGATCAATTTCAACGCGGAGATCAATTTGACCCCGGTTTACGGTACTTGCACAGCTAGCCGCGTTCGGTTTTTTTTACCGAAATCTCAACAGCTGAAAGCTCGGTAATGGTTTTTTACCGAAATTCTGTAAAACTTACCAAATTTCGGTAAAATGTTATCGTTTATCTGTCAAATTTTAACGAAGTTCAGTAAACGTCACCGAATTTCTCTGGTAAAAAACTTAACGGTTGAGATTTTGATAAAATATTACCGAAGTCGGTAATTTTTGCTAAGTGTGTGGGTTTGTCTCAGTAGAGTTAATCATCAAGCCTATCCTCGCAGAGCATCACTCTGCTTCAATCTAACCAAGGTCACGAACGAGGTAGATACTTCTCCTGCAATCCGAATACTTGATTTTGATCCACCCAGCGTTGAGCGTATCAGCCTAATTAGTTTCGTCGGAAAACCATTTCCTGACATTATCTGACAAAGCTCATTTGTTTTCAATGAATCGTACGCTGCCTTAGATGGTGCCTCAGATAATGAGTCTGAAAGTTATATCATCGAAATTTATCTAGAATCATCCACATGTTAAACATGTGAACAGTTGTTGATCGTTCCTCACGAAAACCAGCCTGGTATTCGCCAACGAAGGAATCCTCAAGAGGTCTCTGTCTGTTGAAAAGGACACGCGACAATATTGATTATGCCGAATTTAAAAGGGTAATCCCTCTGTAAGTTGTACACTCTAGTATGTGTCATTTTTTGTAGATTGGACATATCTTCGGTTTCCTGCAATAGGGGCACAACTCAAAAAAAATGTGAATTTTCAGAATGAGCGTTTGAAAATTGGCAATCTTGAAGCACCTCCTGCAAGTTCATTTATTTCTCTCATCATTTGACAAAAGTAAACGAATTTTGATTGTTTTGTCATGGAAAGGGACTGAAGGAGTATCTGTTTCATGAATTTTCGGTTACTATTTTTCAACGACTATTGAAAAATTTGACTGATTTTGAGTTGTGCCTTTATTGCGGAAAATTGATAAAAATGCAAAAATCTCACGTTTCTTATCGAATTTCGGAACGGGTCTTTGTGAGATGAAAGTTTACATAGTTTTCAAAATCTCAAAAATTACAAATTTTGAGTTGTGCCCCTATTGCAGGAAACCGACGATATGAGGCCATCCAACCAGCTGGTAGGCAATTCTCCATCCTTCCAAATCTTTACAATAATCTCGTGGATTGATTGATGCAGCTGCTCGTTTCCGTGCTTAAGAAGTTCGACCGGGATCTTGTCCTTTCCAGCAGCCTTGCTGATCTTCAGCTCTTTAAGGGTCTTCTTAACCGCATCCAGTGTCAGTGGATCCGCTGCTTGTCCATCATCCATTATGGTAATCCTGTTTCTGGGTGCTCCTTCTCTGCTACCATTCAACAAATCTTCGAAGTACTCCTTCCTTCCACCTGCCTGCCACCATTGTTTTATCACTCAGCAAATTTCCTTCCGGTCATTGCACATGACGGGAACTGGCACAGTCTTCTGCCGCGCACCATTAACAGTTGCATAAAACCTTCGCATATCATTCCTGTCCATGCTATCCTGCGCTTCAGCAATCACACTCTCTTCGTACTACCGTTTTTTACTGAGGTGGATTCGTTTCTCTGCTGCTCTTGCCACCCTGGTACCGATCCCTGCTGAAGAGGTACCGGCTACTAGCATTTGACTTCTGTCGGTATTCTTTTCGTTCGTCACTCGTTTGCACTCCTCGTCGAACAAAGCATTACGGTGGCGTCGCGTCGCTGAACGGTAGCAGTGAATGTCACATTATCGTTGGTAACGGAATGAAGGCTTGCCGTTCCAATTACAAGTTCGATGACTATTTTGACATCACTCTCCGTAAGCCTTATCGAGGCTCTTATGTCGTCGGGTTTATCGTTCGCTGGCGCATAGATGCTCATAGTGGGTATAAACATTTTTTCCAGCCCTGCTTATTGTCCTTAATTCACATTAATCCACATCAACATTAATACCTTCATTAATACATTTTTGTTTTTTTTTTCTGTTATTTTTTTATTGCATGTTAAAGAATAAAAAATATATCTTCCATAACACTTAAGGGTCCCCTCAACACTGTAGCCCCGGCTCCCACATTTGTAAATCCGGCTTTGGGGAGGTGGTAAATCTTATGCATTAATATCTTATGCATTAATATTACATTAATATTACAATGTGGCGTAAGATTGAACTTTTCTATCGCCGAAATCGTGCCGAAACGGCCTACTTTTCTTCACTAGTATAAGAGTACCGAAAAGTAGTACTTTACAGCACCTTTAAGGGTGCTTTTCGGCACTTTTGCAAGGGTACACTTTGCACATGTTTTTCCGAAACACTAATGGCCTTCTGTAGTTTTATGTCGATTCGATGACTGCTTCTATGTCTTTTTGACAGACCGAATTTGATTAGAAGTGATTCTAATTCTAATTTGGTCTGCCATGCACACGTAGAGTGAGAAGTGGTGAGATTCAGCAGTTGCACACAAAGCTCGTTTTTGACGCAACTCCGAGTACTTGTGATACTTATGAACACAGCCTACCTGATTGGAAAAAGGGTTTGTGCGCATGGATGCTTGCACGTGGTTTCTCTCTTGAGGCATGTGTGGCAATTAGAAATGATTGTACTCAAGGGTATTTTTTATAATTGCAAAAAATGTTGTATGCAACTCATTGCAAAACTCGATTTTTTTTCAGCACTCGTCGTATTTATCCCACTCGGCAAGCCTCGTTGTATAAATGTAAAAATTTTGAAACTTGTTGCATAAATAACTATTTTTATTTAATGGTTCTCTAATATTCGGCTCGGCGCTTACATACATCATGACATATGTAGTTTTGATAAAAATTAGAAAACCAAGAACTTGGAATTGGGCGAACAAAAAATTAAATTTTGAGTTGTATTGATGCGTCTTAAACATACTTTGATATTTTATGAAAATACGAGATTGATTCATTACCTTAACGAATATTTCGTCCCCTTAATGCTAGAACTAGGTAACTCAAAAATCATAGTTTCGAGAAAAACGAATTTGAAATTTTTACAATTTTTCATGCAGTTGTTCCAAAAATATGGAATCTTTAAAATATTTTTTTGCAACTTCTCATCGTAATAGGCCATGTTACCTCACGCAAATCTGACAGGAAAAGGCCTACTTTCCCACACCAAATTAACAGTGCTGTAATGGTTCATTACAGCACTGATTTGCGTTGCGTAATGAACCATTACAGCACTGTTTTCAGTTTTGATCTACTTATTGATGCTTTCTGGACGCAGGTTTGAAAAATTGTGACACACTGCACAGTGTAACCTGCTATGATCAGACTTCCTTAATCATGACTATGATCATCAGTGCTGCTTTTGCAACAAATGCCTTCTCACAGAGCTGTGGGTCGTATTTCATTCATCTCACGCAATTCACATCCATTAATCGAAAGAGGAGGATTTTATCTTTCTATTTGTGCAAGTGGATTCCTCGAGAGGGATGGGATACGCTCCACAGCTTTGTGAGAAGGCATTGGTTGTAAATGCAGTTACGTCCTTTTGAAATGTTGGTGCCGATTTGTAGTAATGAGCTGAATTTTAGTATGTTGAGAAGGTCAATTCTCCGTTTCTGCAATGAAATGGTGCAAAAAGCGTGGGTATTATGATTCCTTGCTTAATTTGATGCTGTTTGAGTAAAACTTTGGGCAACAGTCAGGGCCGGATCTAAGGGGGGGGGGAGGGCCCGAGCCCCGGGCCCCCACATTTTAGGGGCCCCCACAAAAACTTTTTTGGTTGCTAACATTAGCATTATTTTTCTCATATTGCTCAAGTACTGTTCGAAAATAAGGAAAAACATTTTTGGTCATCTCTCCGAGGGGCCTCCACATTCGCTCGGGCCCCGGGCCCCCACAATCCTTAATCCGGGCCTGGCAACAGTGTTGTTGTTTTCTCCATTTTTTTGCAACATAAACAACATAGTTATCCAAAGTTTTGCTCAACAGCATCAAATTAGGCAAGGAATCATAATATCCACGCTTTTTGCACCATTTCAATGCAGAAACGGAGAATTGACCTTCTCACCATACTAAAATTCAGCTCATTATTACAAATCTACACCGAACGTGCCCCATTACTGAATTTGCTATATCACTACATGGCACCTCAAATGTTCATAAAATAATCGTCTACGAACAATCACAGTTTTTAGCTGAATCAATACAAGTACAATATTTTAAGTTTTTAGGCCTAAAATGAAACAGTAGTAGATTTTCAATCTACTAACAAAAGATTAATCAGGGTGCGGGCACCGGTTTTGGCCAGTCTAAGGGAAATCATT
>NW_026917226.1:0-25000 GCF_035046485.1 Aedes albopictus
GTTAGCTAGTGCACGAACGTTTGCAGTTGTAAGTTTTACACACTTCCAGGTTGCGATCGGTATCGAGCGGATTGCGGTTATTGCTACTACTGTGGGAGATACTGGGAGGCATCAACCCCGGTGGGACTGGACATTTTTATTCAATCATTAGTTTCCACGAACAATAGCTCTACGACAAAGGAAGAAACGACCTGATGGCCGTAATGAAGCCAAGTTGACTTCATGATCACTATCCAATATTTATCTTTTGCTGATTTGAAAAATTAAAATTTTAAATGGATATAAGTTCAGAGCATCTGAAACATATGTATATTTGACTCAGATGAATCATTATACTCATTATAAAAGATTTACAAAAGACTTCCTGAGCTCAGCTTCTTAGAATAAGGATACTGAACAAAACTGTACAGAAAAGAAGATGACTTGGATCTGATTTGTGTACGTTGTGGGAAATTAACAACACCTAGAACAATTTTCGCGAAAATCCATCGCCCAGTTCATACTGCCATCTGCTGGTGGAAATGTTTCACGAAACACTGCGTTATGCAATATCGTCAACAGAAGGCGTTAGTGTGAAACGTCAAACACAAACAAAAACGATGCGTGCCTCTGGTTGTGAAAGCCACAACTTTCAAAGGTAAAATGATCGTTAAAAGCGTAATCGATGGAAATTTCACAAGTGTAACGTCTGTTTGTCTGTGGTCGAAGGTTTATGAAGTCTAAATTCAGTACACTGCAACTTTATTAAGTGCAATACATTCAATTGGGAGTCTGAGAAGGAACGTAAATGCGTCAGGAACGTCAAAAAGGTGCGCTGGCATATTTTGAGTGAACTAATGAATGAACTTTTGGTCTCAATCGTCAATAGACAAGTTCAGAGCGCATGTAGCTGGTGGTGATGTCATTTTTTCCGCAATGTAGGTGCATATTAAATATTTTCTGCATTCAATTTCAAGTACCTCACGGTGGAGGTGAAAATGTCTGCCAAGATTTTTCAGTATCAGAATATTCATTCTTAAGCCGAGTGAATTTAAATCAGTCCATTGCCCATTGCACGGTGACGTCATCAAGAAATCGCTCTCTTTCTCTCCTACGGGAAATTAGAAAACAACAGGACCAACACCTGTCAAATTTGACAGGTACTGGTCCTGTTGTTTTCAAACTCTCTGAAGGAGCAAAAGAGATAGAATTTCGCCGTGAAGTGGTCTATAGGGCAGATGTAGTGGTTTACCTTGCATGAATGAGGGTTAACCATCTGTCAAGAAATAGTAGACTTCCCATGAGTAATCTACTTTTCCTCAATGACAAGTTCATTAGCGTTCATCCAGTTATTCTCTTCTATTCTATGGACTTATCCATCGTTGAACTGAATTCACTCGGTCCGAGAATTTTGACACTAGAGCAGGGCCAATTCCAATAAGAAAAGTTAGAATCTGATTGGAAATGGCCCTTCTCTAGTGTCAGAATTCTAGGACCAAGTGAATTCAGTTCACCGATATATGAGTCCATTAAGCGCGACAGTTACGACGAATAAGTTCATAGCGGTGAATACCTGTGCAATGAAAACAACACGAATCTTTGGGTATGGATGAAGTTTCCAATCAACGAAGATCCATGTCCAAAGTGCCTTACATAACTGCAAACAATTTAAGTTACAAAATTCCCCGAAACACGCGCCCCGAGCAATTAACACCTCCCAGCAGACACGGTAGTGAACCCCAGAGTTCATTGTTCCTTATCCCCTCTCGCTATGGGTCGCTCACATTGCGCCCGCGACCAAGCCAGACAGTCGGGCGCTGCACTTGCGCGCCCAACCTGTCTCGGACCCGGTAACGATTCCAGTTGCAGCAGGTTGCACCGCGCGCAGGCACGCGGACACCGATTAGGAGTTCTCGTGCTCCCAATATCTTCGAAGCTGGCTCGGGCCGAATCGCAACGTGGAAGTGTTTCAATACCTAGGTATACATATATATGGAATAATCGTTTTAGCTATTGTTGTTGTTAACTGCTGCTGATGTTGCTGTTGGTGGTGCAGTTGCTGCCATTTAGTGGTTAGTTTTCGCGCCGCTTCACGTTCATTAATTTTTATTATCAAGTCCATGTGCAAAAGTGGCGTGGCGCGCGGAACTTAGTTCCATTGCACCCGCCGCGCCGCCGAGAGCCTCGCTGACTTGCTACTACTAGCTAATGGTGAGGGATGGTATGGGTAGAAATTTGAGACTTTCTCGACGGTTGGTTGCACTTGGCACATTCGAGCCTTCGAGGGAGGAGGATTGTGCATTTTTAAGCTGGCGTTCAATTATTTTCTTTCCACCCAGGCGTGGTGGGATTTGGGCGGTTGATGCCGTTGAACGCAATGCACTGAGAAAAATTTGGTGTTAGGAGTTACTAGAAATCCTATATGGATTTGATCCATCAATGTATGCACTTATAACAATGATATTTGAAGGTTTCATGGCTATCATGTGCATTGTACTAAGTGCAAATCTTGTAAATTGAAATTGATTTGGAAGATTCTCTTGATCTTCATTTATAAATTATTCATACAGTTATTGTTTTAAACCCTATTCGTTCAACTGTTTGTAAACATATACAGATTCTTGAATAAAACACATTTTGCTGTAACTTTCCTAACAGGGTTAAGGTCCCATTAGACATGACAAATATTTGGCCAAACAAGCCCAACGAATGACCAACACCACGTAAATCATAGCAACCTTGGATGAATGTCGGGCTTCAATGGCAAATATTTGTCATAATGACAAACAGTCTAATGGCACCTTTACGTAATCAAAATGCTACACTTAATGAAATTCACCCAAATTGTCAAAGCAGAAAATTAACACCATTTTTGTAGTGAAATTAGAGCGCAAATTTTTCACAGTGTAGCTCGGTAAATGCAATCAGCTGGAGAAATGAATCTCCAGCGAATCTCGCACACGCGTCGCTGGGGAAAATGACCGCTAATTTAGTGTGACATGGCTTGATGCCCAGGCGGATTGAATTTTTTTTTTCGAAGCTTTCTCGCATCGAATTTCGGCAATTTTTCTGATTTCGAATACAGTCAGCGCCGTCATCGTCGTCGTCTCCATAAGTAATTGCCTTTTCCCTTTTTCCAATCAGTCGAATTGATTGGTGTCGTCACGGTCAGTAGTGGTAGGAAGTGGTGGTGCGGTCGGCGGCAAGCCGGAAAATCCGAAAAAATGTGCATATTCATTTGATGGGTCTCTATGAATCAATTTTGTGGCAATTTGGGAGCTGGTGAACAGCGAAGATCATTGACGCGAGGCGGGAAAAATGGAAAATGTGCGAAACACTAACGTCAACGAACGATGGTCGATCACGTGTTATCAAATCGGGTGCAATTGGACGGGGTTGGGGCAATTGCTTCATATCATTGACATCAAGGTGTGCAATTATTACGAATGTTCAAAATACGTGGTGGCTCAAAATATCTTGTTTCAAACCTCCAAGCTTTAAAAAACTTTAATGTTATACTTTTTCAAATTGAAACCAAACAATGTTTGCAAGACAGGTACGACAGGTCTCCATTGTTTTGGATCCTTTTCCCGGTATTGTTGTATTGAGTCCATCGAGAGATTTTCCCCAGAGTTCTTCCTGCGTTTAACTCGAAAAAAAAAACCCGTGTGATTTCATCGAGGATTCATCCCAGGATCTCTACATGAATTTCTCTCAGGTGTTTCAGGGATTTCCCCAAAAGACCATCCCGGGATTTCCTCCAGAGATTCTACAGGAGTTATTCCTGGGATATCGCCTAGAACACCTCCGAAGATGCCTTTAGGAGTTTTTCACATTTTTTTTTCTGCAGGAGCTGTACCCGGGTTTTCATGTGGAGTTTTTTCAGCAGTTCTTCAAGAAATTCCCGTGAGCTTTTCCCAACAATTTCTACAGGAGTTTCTTCTGAGATATTTCTTGAAAGTTCTCGCGGGATTTCTCTTGAAGAGATTCTCCCGAGATTTCTCTTCGAAGAATTCCTCTGGTGTTGCTTTTGGGATGTCTCTCAGAGTTCTTCAGAATTTATCCTGCACTTCCCACAAGATTTTTTCGAGGGTTTTGGCGGAGTTTCTTTTGTGATTTCTGAAAGAGTTATTGCTGATGTTTCTTAAAATTTCTTTCGTATGTGTTTCCAGCATTTTCCTCATAGTTTTTCACAGGGTTTCCAGCAGTAATACTCCTGAGACTAGTTTTAGAGATTTCTCCGAGATTGCCAATGTCGAGTTCTGATTTTTCTTTCCCAAATCTTTTCCGGAAGTTGTACTAAAATACTGAAAATTCCTTTTGGGATTTCTCCCCAAAGGATTTGTAATATAGGTTTTTGTTTCCAGAAGTTTTTTCTCATCCCGGAAAATTATATTAACCTCGCGGCAGTTGCGCGGTTGGCTACCTCCAGCAGCACCACGCTAATGCTGAGTACCAGAAGCGGGGTTTTTTTTTTCAAACGTGTTGTACAAAATACAACAGCGCGATTGCTCGAGGGTTAAAGTCCTGAAGTAACTTTGTATAACTTTTTAAAGCATCCGGCGAGAAACTCTGGAAGCATATCTGAAAAACCTCTGGAAGAAGATCCGGGAGGTGCTCCTGCAGAAACCCCGTGAAAAACTTCTGCAGAAATTCTGGGAGAGAGCTACAACTCTTCGAGATTCCGGAGGAAACGCCGGAAAAATCTCGGAAGTAACTCTGGGAGCGAATAAAAAAAACTGCTGGAGAAATGAAAAAAAAACTCGGGTAAATCTTCAGTAAATAAACCTTCAAAGAAGAACTCGCTGGAAAAATTTTGTGAGAAATTTAAGAATTTTATGAAAAAGAATTCGATAGAAATCCAAGAGCAATCCCGGAAGGAATTCAAACAAGAATCTTGAATAAAATTCCAAGAGTAATCCCTAGAAGAGCTTAGGAACGAACTATTCATAAATTTTTAGTAAATTCTTTAAAAATCTCTGAAGGCCAGTTGTAATTAAATGTTGCTTCAGAAAATTACTGAATACTATTCTGGTGTTACTTGGAGAGCATTTCTCACAGAAACTCGCCTGCACCCAAAATATATATTTTAAATAAAAAAGGTTGTAGTTTGCATATTCCGGGAAAAGATTGATTGATGACAATTTTTCAGTAAGCTCTCTATTCATAAGTGTTCAAAAGAAATGCCATAGAAAGTAGCAAAGATAGTTTGTTTTTAGAAGCACTTTAGAGTGCCGCTGAAGTTGATCACCAAACGTCAATCGTTTTACAAATAAACATAAATTGAAGGTTAATTCAGAAAACAGGTCAAGGTCACATAGGCATTGACCGCAAAATAATCTACGTTCAAGGTTTTACCTATTTAAAAACAATAATAAATAGCATTAAAGGCACAGTTTTTCAAAAGGACCTATCTGACTTCAGGGATTACCTGTTCTTTAAATTGTTCTTAGTTATTGAAACTCTTATTACATACTTGAATGAAAATCTTTCAAACACGGCTTATAAGACAACAAAAACAAAAGAAAATATCTCTATTTTTGTCAGACAGGTCAATTTAAAACTATATGCGAGGTTGCTTCCGGAACCAAATTCCTCACGCAGGCCAGTTCCTTCAATAACAGATCAGCAGCAGTGACCACTAAATGACAGCAGCATATTCCATTGTATATTCAAATTTAAACGCCTAGGAGGCACTAGAAACCTAAACTCTAATCACTTAGCACTAGAGACTATCATTCGTGATGCGCACTTTTGACTCCTCCCACAATTTAACAAACTACCTACATATATGTATGTGTGATGTGTATGTGTGTATCGCTGTAACAACTAGTAATGCGCGAACAGTTTTTCTTTTGAATAAATACGAGGGGTTTTACAGTAAATAACTAACCATTGTCACGAGATACAAGGTCGATGATAATAAAGTAACAGCGATGAAAAAGTACAACGAAACAAAAAAGTCCTAACCTAAATAAAAATAGAAATCTTTCAAGATTCTCGTCACGCACAAACGACAAACCATCGCAAACATACGGCTCACCACAAGAACGCCCCATGTGCACACTCTCACTCTCTGCTGCGCGCATTCCTCATCCGATTGCGTCGCGACGTCCTTTTCCGCAGCACCTACTATCCGCGATCGCGCACCCATGATTCAAAACGCGCTGCGCTGCGACGCAAAGCCAACAACGATCGCGCATCGCAGCCTACACAGCCGCGCACACCGCAACGAAGCGGCGCCCATCGCCCATTCATCAAAACCATTCGCTTCGGTTGCTGACTCGCGGTCGGGTCGGACGGATCGAAACTCGCGAAGGTAATGCAAAATAAAAACAAAAAAGTCTGTGCTCGTGGTGATCGGGCGACGATCGCGCCGGTGCTGTGAGCTGCGCAGCTGCTGCACCTCTCCTAAGTCAAAGTCAAAGCCAGTCCCAGTCCGTGTGTGGTGGTGGCGGCTGCTGAAGATCGGAACAGCAACTCAACCTCGTCGGCAGCCACCAGACCACCAGTTGTCTTTCTCTTTGCTCTTGGAGGCGCTTGGCCTAAGCTCACGTGCCACGCCAGGCTGTCTGCCTCTTCCGTCGCGTCGTGCGTTGCTCACTCATGCCGCTGCTACCGCGATCTGGCAGCAACATTCTCGGGTCGAAACCAGACAGCCAGCGAAGCCGAGAGCACGTTTTTATCTGCAGACCTGACCGGGCTCAATGCACATTGGCGTAGTTGGGGAGGTCATTGAAGGAAAAGGAACTCTTCAATGATCTTTCTCTTACAATTAGATAACCAATAATTGTAGAAAAACTAACTTTAGAAGTCTAAGATAATCGATCAAGCGTCAAAATAAAACAAAGATAATTCTACGATATCTGATTTTAAGGAGTTATTTGAACTTGATCAATTTATCTTAGAAGGTATGTGAATCACCTGAGAAGTAATCAAGTGGCAACTCTAAAGCAACTACTTGAAGAAGAATGATGGGTTAGCTGATGACCTCATCTATTAGAAAAAGAGCATTCAAATTGTACTCTCAAAATGTTAGGTAAACAAGCAGCTGCCACAAAATGTTTCCATACGTAATGTCAACTCGAATTAAATCAAGCTTCTCAGTGAATCCGGTGAATCCCTTCTTAAAACTGAGCTGACAAAAACACCCGCTTTCTTCGCGTAATAAATTTTGCACAAGGACCGCTCGACATTGAAAAGATCAAAATAACCCCTCTCCTTCGACGGGCGCCCCCATCTACGCCAATGCCGACTAACGCTCGTAAACTGGCATTACCCGCGTTGTACATACAACTGTAGCACTGACTACAGCTATGCCTGTGTGTGCGTAGGTAGCGGTATAGATGAATAAGCACTCGATTGTTGACTTTGTGCAATTATTCACGATCGCCGCGCACCGCCGCAGCTCTTCCTCATTCTTCGGCATACTGCGCTGCGTACACATAGCGATGCACTGCGATCGAGAGCTGCATTGGTGCGCGAAAAGCGTGAGAAAAATAACCCGCGGACGTATAGCGAAAGTTTTGAACCACGATGCAAATTCGCGCGACGATCGCGTGCACGCGTGTGTTCTATGTGGGAGCCTCTCTTCATTCATACGCGCGATCGTTCAATTTTGTGTGTATGTTGTCTGTTGTATAAAAGCAAAATACTTAAGGACGAAATACTCTTAAATTAGAAGCAAAATGTGACCTAACCGAACCTTATTCGTCTCTTGCGTGCTATGCAGCGTGGGACGGGATCAATCTATCGCTATTTCTGCGTCGCATTCTCACCTGGGGTGTTCTCCTACTGGGCTGGGGGGACAATTTGTCCGACGCGACGAGTTCGCGAACCGAAGCCCCGGCTGCCGTCCGGTCCTATCGGGGTACGAACCACAGTTTCGGTGTTCTGTCCATGCTGCTGACACTGCATCTGTACGGCGCTGTTAGACCGGGACCGTGGTCCTCCCACCGAGTACTCCGAATCGATCGAGATGCGGCGATCGTAGCCCGAATCGGTCGAAATACGGCGCCCGTTGTAGTACTCGGAGCTGCTGGACAGCTTTCTCAGCGGGTCGAAACCGTTGGAATACTTCCTCGGCGAAATGTTGGGGCTTTCGTAGTTCATCGGTCCGTTGGAAAACTTCCGCTCAAAGTTGGATTCCATAGAAATGCGACGCTGTGGAGGCATGCCCATTTCCGGGGAATTCGTAAACTTACGCTCAAAGTTGGAGCCCACCGAGAATTTGCGGTTGCTATGGTCCGAGCACTGTGATATACGGCGGTAGACATCCGAACACTGAGACATGCGACGTGAGCACGAGCAGAAGTCAGAACAGTTAGATGATCTTCGCGATGGCACTTCGGAGCAGTTGGACGTACGCCGGGACATGCTATCTGCCATGGACGAACATTGAGAAGTTCGCCTGGACATTTCACCACAGCTAGAATATCCTTCCGAGCAGCTGGAATACTTGCGCGACGGATCATTGCCGCCCATGGTGAATCCACTAGGACGGCGATTGAAATAATCAAAGTTTTCATTTCCGTACGAATACTTTCTCTGCTGGGGCGACTGCGGCATGAACATCGGTTGCTGCGGCATTTGCTGCTGTGGTTGTAGCGGAATCATCTGAGGCGGCATGGGTGGCTGCTCATGGTGCATTGGTGGTGGTGGTTGCGAGACCATCTGTTGATAGATTTGCTGCATTTCTGACTTGGGATAGAAACCACCTGATCCACGTCGCATTTTGTACCGATCAAAAGTTTCGCCTCCACGGCTACGCTCGATGTCGTGACCAGCAACGTATTTGTAGTTTTCGACGAATTTGGTTACGTTGGCCTTTTTGCCAGTCTTCTTCTTGGGTGCGACTAGTTCAAGGACTATGAACTCGTCCATGTTCTGGGCTCGACGAGCAGATGAAGATTCGGTAAACTCAATCAGAGCACACTCGTTTTGCTGCAGCTCTGGGTGTTTGTTGATGAACTGGCGGACATCAGCTGGGATAGGGCCGCCTGGACGAAGAACGCGGATCAACGAAATCTCACCACATTTCGAGAAAAGTTCCGAAACTTTCTCCACCGTATATTTATCATATGGCAATCCGGTGGCAACGACCGTGCGCGATGGGGTTGTTTCATCATATACCGGAAGCGCCTCCAGTCGTCGAATTTTCGTTCCCAAATCATTAAGCTCAATTTTGACGCTCTTGCGTTTGATGGCATCGCCAACGACTCGCCAATCTTTCGTCAGTTGGCGGACACGCTTGAAGCTTGAAACCAGCTTCAAACTAACGAATCCTTCTTTGTTGCGACGAACATGTTTCAACAAGAATGCATCCTTCAGGATGTTCTCGTTGGAGAAGTAAAATTCGACTTGCTCAATGATCTTTTCGCACATTTCGTCGTCAGGAACTTCAAATGCCTCATCTTCGTTGGGTGCATTTTCGTCCAGTTTCTTGGCAACATCGCAGCCGGAGTCTTTTGCTGCATCATCCGAGGATCCAGCTCCAGCATCTTCTGGAGGATTCTGGGACTCTGTTGAATTTCTTCTATCGAACGAGAGTGATACGTCGCTGTCGATAGAACTAATTGAATCCTTCGTGTCTGAATGGGACATTTTGACTGACGGTGGGGCTTGTCCCATATGGTCATTTTCCTCCAAATACAACTCATCATCCTCTTCCTCATCATCATCCAGATCATAATCGTGGATCTCATCATGTCCATGGTGATGGTGATGATGGTGGTAGTGATGCTGGGGTGCTGGGTCTTCTCGCAACAGCTCCTGATGCTGTAAGAACGTGTGATTATCGGTCATCAAAGGTGAAAGAGTGTCAGGCTCCTCCGCATCGACCGTATCGTCCAGTTCTAAGGCTTCTAGAGCCTCCTGAATTGTTTCCTTGATGATTGTCTCACTCTTCTCAGCAATCGTAATCGGAGCTGAGCACTTAACTTCGGCTGATGGCTGGGGCTGCTGGGGTTTTTCGGTGCATTTCTTTGCTTCCTCAACGTCCGTGCCCGCAACATTGGCGGGTTTGCCACTCAGAGCAGCACTTTCACTTTCTTCTTTTTCCATAGGAAGCATATCAGTCATAGTGGCGGTTTCCACCTTTTCAACAATTCTTGCATTACCACTGCTATTTGCCACGCTGGTTGGCTCCACAGCCGTGACTGCTGGCGCCGCTCCCTCCTCCATCTCTGGTTTGTTGGCAACTGACGGCGGTGGGGTGACCAGCGGTACTGATTCACCAGTCGGGGTACTTACTGAAGACATGTTTCTGCTTGCTTGCTTGCTTGCTATTCTTCCCTAGCAAACACCTTGTTGGGCTGCCGTGCAGCGCTGATACGTATATACTCTAGTTTTTTGATTGCTATATCGTAAAGTTAGCTATCTAATATGGCTTCGTTTATTTCTGAGTAAAAGTATAGTTATCTACTTTTGCAGTGGTTCCGTTGTTTCTTCTTTCCTGTGTGTTCCTGCTGCTTATCAACCTTCTTCGTTTTGTTCCGAACGATTTTTAAAATTAACAACGTAGAAATAAATTAAATATTTCTGCACAGCCGATTATCACTGGGGTGGGTGAATTAATTTTTCCAATTTCGCTCTCGCACGAAACAATACTCCAATACTGTTATAGACGTTTTCCATGCATTAAATTCGCTACGACTTCAAGCACTATTTTTCCGTTTTCCTCCTTCTGCTTTCTTCGCACCGATGATTTTTTCCTCTTGGCTGAATTCATTCACCAATAGTGCTGCTGCTGCTGTGGTTGATGCAATGGAGCAGTCGTAGTCGTTTTTCGTTTTTGTTGTTGTTGTTGCTGCTTGCGTGTGGTTGCTTTTTCTTTTCGTTCCGCACTCTTCTACATTCGTCAAAGTCTTTCCCGTGGTTCGTCGTGATGCTCGGTTTAGGGTACTTTCACAATTACACTTACTTTTTTCTGCACCACACACGTGCGCGGGTACTGTCCGAACGCAGGAGAAGACGTGGATTGGGCGGATGGAGGAGAAGCAAATTCGGTTCAGTGCCTCAGTTTTTTCCTCCTTTCAAGTTTCGAGCTCCACTATATACTTCTTCTGCTGTACACAATTTCTTCTTGCATGCACTGTTGCAACTAACAATTGATTTGAATTATCGTTGATTAGAGTGAAATGGCTCAAAAAAGTTTTTCTTCTCCGTCCGTTGACTTTTGTTCTCTCTCTCTTTTCAGTCGAAATTGTTGCAAACACACGGTTTTTTGTCAGTTTAACTAAATTTAATGTGTTTTTAATTTACTTTTGTCTATCACTCACTTAAGGCACTGGTACTTTCTTGTGATGTCGTTTTCTTTTTGATTTAGTAACTTTGGAAGGTTGATTTTGGTTCAATTTCTTCTCTCTTTTCAATTCAGCGATCTGTTCTTACTCGGAAAACTTAGCTACTGCCACTTTCAGAATTATTCCACATGAAGGACCTAGCTTTCCGAAAAACAGGATTCTAAAGGGGTGGCCAAACGCTTTGATTTTCCAATTTCTGCCAATCAGCTGCTTAACCCCTGTAGTGGGTATCAATCTCTGCAAACATGCACACTTGCCTCCTCGATCTGTCTGCGTCAATCGCCAATCAAAATCAGCTTCAAACGTTCACCGCAACTCTCTGGTAACGAACTCCAACTCGCACCAATTATTAAACATCCATTCAACACAGATTAGCTTCACTTTTCCCTTGGCTTTCCTCGTCCCAAACTCTTGAAACACCACAGTCCAAAAAACGAAATCGAGCAAATTGAACTTTTCCTCGAAACTATTCTATATTCGATCGGATTTTTCGTAACGTAACACATAAATCGTAGCGCACATGGGAGAGGGGAACGCGGGGTTGAGGTGTCTGATCTCTGGTTCAAGTGTTTAGTGTTTTCACTGTTTTTGATAGTGGCGGCGTACACGCGGATACATATGTGGGAGCAAAACAGTACAAATCTTCAAAGGTGTTTCCACGACAAGTGTTGTTGAAAGACTAAAATACAGCATTGAAATTACGCCGGTTTTATATCGTCTCTCCCACCCCGCAGTCCCGAAGCACGCATACTAGCATTCCGTCGCGCTCGTTGTCGTCGTCGTGCTGCTACCGCTGCTGCTGCTTCTGCTCTGCGGGTTCAGTTCAGTGTGATGTTTTCATCGTCTCCATCGTCGTGGCTTGGTAGTAGTCGTCGTCGTCGTCGTCGTCGTCGACGACGTCGCCACGCTGCGTCCAGCTCTAGTTCGTGCACTAGTGTAAAGAGAGCATAGGATGATTATAGTTATAGAGTTATAAGTCCTGTTCAACGACGTAGGTTGAACTTGCTCGAAGTTGCTGCATCCCGCTCTTACCCGTTTGATGACAAATGGGTAAGAGCAAGATGCAGCAACTTCGAGCAAGTTCAACCTGCGTCGTTGAACAGGACTATAGTTTTACTTCGTCACCGAATGCGAGTTTTCGCGAGTACACGATCACTACGGTGCGTTGGGTTGTATTCAAAAAGTTAGTCTATGCAGAGTTGCTATCGACGTTGTTTACCAACATAGAA
The DNA here is from genome assembly GCF_035046485.1 of Aedes albopictus. Lineage (NCBI taxonomy): Eukaryota > Metazoa > Arthropoda > Insecta > Diptera > Culicidae > Aedes > Aedes albopictus. Next base: position 12,512 of record NW_026917226.1, read on the forward strand.
AATTCCAAATTTTCAAAAGTTGGAACATTTTCTCCAAAAACTTTGTCCTAGTGACATCTATAAAATCATTCCCCAGAATTAAGTTTTGGTTTTTATGGAACCGTAAAATTGGGATAACGAAAGAGTTTTGCATTGAAGATTGTTGAAAAAAAGTGTCATTAAACCAATGCAAAATAACTAATATGATAAATGATTAACATTTGATTTAAGATTTATTTTATAATTAGGTATGATCTTTAATTAATGATTAATTTGCAAAAGTGTTACACTTAAAATAGGAAAAACTGGGAACTAAAATCTTAAGCAGCATGTTAATAGCTTCATGAGTGTATCATTAGCTAAAGTTAAAATACACAGAAATATAAAGTTAAAAAATGTTCTCAGCTTCTTGTGAACTGATGCTCAATCTTCTTTCATGTTTTAAGGGATGCTTATTTATTCTCCAGAATATCGTGAGTGAGGAACGATTTTAACTATTTTTTTATTTGCATATCAAAATTAAGTCATGGATAACATGAAATGACTGCAAAAGGGGATTATATCTGCTAATAAGGCACAATGCAGAGGTCATACAAAATATTCGTAAATATCTTAAACACCTACGATGGAGCAGTCTTGTTCTGATGCTTTTGAAAACATGTGACCACCTCGTGGCGGATTTTCTGATCAAACGACCCTCATAGGCGTAAATGGACCAAATTCCTGGCCATACGTCGATTTTTTTCTGGGATTTTCTAAAGCCTGATATTTTTTGAAGATGAATGAAGTATTGCTTCATCATGTGGCAATTATTAAAAAGCATTGTGATGCATAATATTTTAACTCATCGAAAGTACTTCTATTATCGAAATATCGACACTTTGAAAAAATAAAATGGGTTCGTCAACCAGTTCTCCTGATAGGGGTGTATCATTTAAAAAAAAAACTGCACATGGCTTCATTTATTTTGTTCTCTCAGAGAAGTGTTCTCAAAAGCTTGTTTTTTTTTTATCAATTTTCAACCATTTTCAGCATTCAAAAAGTTGTTATGTTTGGGACAACCATCAAAAAAAACCATCAGTATGGGACAACCATCAAATCCTCGCTCCAGTCGACTTTTTTGATTCCATTTAGGTCTCATATGAACTGTGCAAAATTTCAGCGCAATCGGTGAAACTATAATTTAGCGCAAGCGGTTCAAAGTTTTCATAGGATTTACTATGGGAAAAGTTACATTTTCAGATAAAAATTCCCAGAGGTCGCCTCTTGTCTCCTTATTTCAAATCGATCAACGCTTCTTGTAGGAAAATCATTTATGAAACTTTCCTTCGAAGACCGCAAAACGATTGAATGCTTGTGGAAAAAGTTATTGATTTATTACCGATTAGTGATCCAACGAACGGCTTTTAGTTTTGTTTTATCAGCAGCACTGTAGCTGCTGCCTTGGCTGCTGCTGTTTCTGGGGGTGGTGATGCCACCCGCCACCCCATGCAGCAACGGCAGCAGCAGTGCTGCTGATAAATCAAAACAAACAGTCGTTCGTTGGATCACTAATCGTTAATAAATCAATAACTTTTTCCACAAGCATTCAATCGTTTTGCGGTCTTCGAAGGAAAGTTTCATAAATGATTTTCCTACAAGAAACGTTGATCGATTTGAATTAAGGAGACAAGAGGTGACCTCTGGGAATTTTTATCTGAAAATGTAACTTTTCCCATAGCAAATCCTATGAAAACTTTGAACCGCTTGCGCTAAATTATAGTTTCACCGATTGCGCTGAAATTTTGCACAGTTCATATGGGACCTAAATGGAATCAAAAAAGTCGACTGGAGCGAGGATTTATTTTTTCCATACAAACGTGTACCATACTATGTCCAGTAAGACAGTATCACATCTGTTGGAATATCCTAGGTCATTCAAATTGTTCTTGAGATTACGTTTTAAAATCTACGGGTGTAATGGTAGCTTCCTTTATAATACAAAGCTACGATTTGTAATCTATCATGTCCGATAAATCTTCTGAATGTTCAATGGACATCATAAGATCAACCGGGGCCATCCAAACTATTATGATGTTCAATATCTAGCATCTACAGCAATTGAAGTTTCTGTTTGGCTACTATCTGAAACGAAATCGTCTCAGTGGTGGTGTTGTTTTTATCAACTAAGCTTCATAAGTAAGTAAGGAAGTCCATAGTATCCCAAAAACATATAACAATGCTTATTGTTTCTCCAACTACTTTGGCAAGTACAGTGGATTATGTAACACTACTCAACGCCCAAGTAACACACTTGTCACAGAAGAATCACGGCAGCGCAGGTGTTTGTTGCACAGAAGTCACTGTGACTTACTTCTAGCAAGTAAGTATTTAATTGTTTGAAGTAAATCACAGTAACTTCTGCGCAATAAAAACCTGCGTCGCCGTGATTTTTTTTTGTGACAAGTTTATTACTTGGGCGTAGTGGCAAAAGCTATTACCACAAGTGTAGACCTGAAGCTATGGTCTCCGGAGTAGTGTTGTTGATCTGGAAAATTTTAAAACTATCTTGAGATGACTCACGATATGCCAGGACGATTACAGATTACATTATAAAGTTTATTGTGATTATAACTACAGTTACTATCAAGAGCTGAACTTCAGGATAGTTTGGACGACTCTCAATGTTCCAAAAGGTTTATAATAATATATAGTAGACTTCAGGTTGGTCCAGTCACCGCGATTCATTATGAAACGTTATCCAATATGTCAGATATAGCTGATGTTACGAGTGTAGACCTGAAGTTCTGAACTCTAAGATAGTTTGGCTAACCTGGACCATTCGCATAGTGTATCTAAATGACATCTGAGATTTCAATAGCTTCACGGTTCTTAGCAGATTATTCTATGCTATTATTTATGGTGAAAACACATAAAATTTTTCTTGTATTTTCCGTGTCCAGTAACCACGGATAAATATGCAACGTTACTCAGTATAGCATATACGGCAATTGTCACGAGAGTAGACCTGAAGTCCCGAGCTCCAAGGTAGTTTGGCTGACCTGGAATATGTATCCCTATAGTGTCTGTAAATGACATTTGAGATTTCAAGTGCTTCGCGGATCTCAGAAAATTATGAAATATTATTATTTATGGCGAAAACACGTAAAGTTATTCTTTTAGATTTGAAGGACTTCATTATGAAAGAGTTTGGACGATCCTGAATGTCCCAAAGGTTTATAATAAGCTAGTAGACTTCAGATTGCTCCAGTAACTGTGGTTGATTATGCAACGTTACTCGGTATAACGGATATGGCTCTAGCTACGAGTGTAGACCTGAAGTCCTGAACTCCAAGGTTGTTTGGCTGACCTGGAATATCCCTGTAGTGTCTCTAAATGACATTTGAGATTTCAAGAGCTTCGTGGATCCCAGCAGATTATGTATAATTATCATTCATGGCGAAAACACATAAAGTTATTCTTGTAAATTTGAAGGATTTCATTATAGAACAGTTTGGGCAATTCTGAATGTCCCAAAGGTTTATAATAAGCTAGTAGACTTCAGATTACTCCAGTCACTGCGGTTGATTATGCAACGTTACTCAGTATGACAGATATGGCTCTTGTCACAGGTGTAGACCTGAAGTTCTGAACTCCAAGGTTGTTTGGCTGACCTGGAATATCCCTATAGTGTCTATAAATGACATTGAAGATGTTAAGAGCTTCACGGATCCCAGTAGGTAATGCAATACTATTATTTGTGGCGAAAATACATAAAATTATTCTTGTAGATTTGAAGCACTGCACTATAGGATATTTTGGAACACCTAGAACATCCCAGAATATAAACCACCTTTCGATATTCTTGGCAAAGGCTTAATGAATACATATAAACGTAAACAACATCCAAGTTCAGTTTTTAGATCAACTTGTATGTCAATTATTTCGTTTTTCCAAATTTCTTGGTGTTCGAGATGTTCTAGGTTGTGAATGAAGCCCCAAATACAAATATGCCCATTTTTCCCGAATACAGGACTCAATTTGCAGCAACTTTGCCGAAGACAGTATTCTGTTTTATCGAATGGCCGTTTCTATGTTGGGGTCATATATGACTCCTCCGGCTCCAAAGGGATTAATAAAAGAGGCATTTTTTGTAGCATAAAATCTGAATTGACGAACATACAAGAATACTTGGTTAACTTAATTGACATTTGAGCTCAGTTAAAGATAGCATTACGGAGCCGAGTGAACTTTGTACCGTAAAACGGCTTTAGGACAGAAGATCAAAGGACAAATGTTCGAAGGACAAAGGTCAAATGAGACAAAAGGTCGAATGGGACAACAATTTTAGTAGACCCAGATGGTGTGCCTCAAGAAAAAACATGTGATGAGTCTTTGTTGTTACTCATTGAGAGAAACATTTTAGTGCAATTATAGAAATCATATGCATTGCATATCAGCCAGTAACATTTCTATAAGAAATTTTTCCTTTTTTTTGTTTATAGGCAGTTCTTTCAATTTGTGTTAATGTAGTATTTAATGGCAATTTTGTTCAAGAATTTTTCCTTCTTAAATTTATAGGCTGTTCTTTTAAGTTTTGAACTGAAATAATAATAGACTCTATAGGTACTTGTATTTTAATCAGAAATTTTACTTTCTTTTAGGCAATAGCTGTTCTTCCTAATTGTACTGCAGAAATATTTATTGACTATTTGTGTATAGTGATAATGAATTGTTGGAATGATAGGTAATTTCTACCTATCCTACCACCGTCTAGTATCAAAACCTTGAAAGGAGCGGCCCATCAACTGTAAGCCCTTGGCTTTCCAAACAACTTCGCCGAAGAAACTGTCTTTCAAAGAACTGTATAAAACTGACCTAGATTCAGTTACTGTCGTTCTATACCAACAAGCAAGGCGTAAGAATGATTTAACAACATCCAATGCAAAGCACTTTTCTGACGACTGCAGCCCTCCCACATTAAGAGCTCTAGAGTAAGATAGAACTTCTCAATAGCAGTTAAAGCAGATCAAGATCAAAACCGAAGACGAAGGAATGTAGAACCAAGTATCCAAGGCACCAAGTATCCAAGGCCTGCCACCTCACAAGATGGAAATTAAGAGCTCTGGAGAGTTATATCGAAAAGTAAAAAAAATGATCTAGACCAGCTACAGCAGATAAAAATTGTCTAGATCAGTTTCAGCAAGTCAAGATTGAAGCAAAAGACATAAAATTGTAGTACCATTCAATCTAGATAACTTTGCTGAAGACCCCAACGCTATAGGGCACTGCGTACGGCGATTGCTTGGCCTTGTTGTTTGCGATTTCGACTACGAAATTTCTTTGACTAGCTCAGGTTCTGACGTAGAAAATTTCCGTTGGCGTCCTTGGGTAGTGTGATTGAAATTGTAATGCATGGTTCGCACACAAGTAGTGAACGTGCAAAGTCATAACTGTTGGGTGCACAGTTGGATGGGTTTCTGGGTAAACCAGCTTTATGAGATCCGATGGAAGATGTTTTGCGTAAGGTACGGGCTAACTTTCGTAACTGTGTGATCCCGATAAAATTGCGGTTTGTTGCCACGTGGAATGAGAAGGAATCTCTGGTGGAATATAATAAGCAGTTCCTGGACTATTTTCAGAAAGAACTGTATGGACCAGAAGAAATCCCTTTAGCTTTTCAGAACGCCCCCTTGTTTCATCCTGAAACTGTACTGCGCTCGCGTTGTATTCGACGAGCGAGGTTTTTTGATAGTGTTGTACTTTTTACAACGGCGCGCGTCCTGAAGAATTAAAAATCTAAAAATATTTCCTTAACTCCTGAAAGATTCACAGAGAGTACTTCAGGAGATATGCTGAACAAACCACATGAAGAACCCCGGACCAGGGATTCTGTCCGGGATTCCTCCATAAGTTTTTTGTGAGATTTTCATAGGAAATGTTTCTGGGATAGCTTCAGGAATTCCTCCTGGGATTACCCTGGAAGCTCTTTCTGCGATTCTTCCAAGTGTTTATTCAAAATTCAATCAGAGATTCTTTCTGGGGTTCCTTCAGAAGCTTCGTCTGAGATTCCTATGGAGATCCCATCTGGGATTCCTCCAGGAACTCCTTTATGGATTCCTTAAGGAATTTATTCTGGGATGCGAATAAATCCTATGGACACTTTTTGCGATTCCTTCAGGAATTTCTTCCGTGTTTTCTCTAGATTTTCATACCAAGGAGTACCTTTAGGTCTCTTCTTCTGAGGATTCCTTCAGGAGTTTTTCCTCTGATTTTGTGCAGTTAAAGAAAATCTTTTTAGATTTCTGCAGGAATTCCGCCTGGGATTACTTCAAGAGTTACGCTTTGAAATTCTCCTGCATTTTTTTACGGGATTCCGTCTACGATTTTCTTTAAGAATACCTTCCGGAAGGCCACAAGGAACTCCGTAAATCTCCAGGAATTGTTTCCGAGGTTCCTGCAGGAATTTCTTCCGAGATTCCTCCGCATGTTCCCTCTGAGATTCTTCTAGAAGTTGCTCCAAAGATTGCATAAGAAGTTCTCAGAAGGTGCAATCCTAAAATGGAGGAATTCTGGTAGGAACTCCTTGAAGAATATTACGAGGTATTCCTTAAGGAATCCCAGAAGAAACTCATCCCAGAGTTCCTTCCAAGATTACTCCATTTTTTATTGATCAGGAGTTCTATCTGGGATCCCCAAATGGGTTCCTTCTGACAATCCTCTAGAAATTGTGACTTGTACCTTCTACCTTCTGAGTTGCGTTGAGGATCTCTTTCTGGATTTTGTCAGAAATTTTATAACTTACCCTAGAGTTCCTTCACGAGGGATGGGGGCATTCCTGGAAGAATTCCAGGAAGCAATTCTGGTGGGATCGAAAAAAATCCCTGAGGGAACTTCTGAAGGATTCCGAAACATGCCTCGCGAAGAATCGCATAATGAGCTCCTTTAGACATCCTGGAAGAAATTGCTCGAGGAACCAAGAAAGGACTCCTGGAAGAATGTCTGGGAAATCCCAGAAGATATTCCTGAATGAATTCCTAGAGGATCCCAGTAGCAAAGTAGTATGCTAGGGTCAATATGATTCAGATAGGCGCGCTGAGCGTGCACTAGGTCATCGTGATGCGCCAAGCGTTACATCTTAGGAAGGTAAATAATAGCAAGAAATATTATAGAAGTTACGATTCTATCATTCTCCAAGATTTTTTTCAAAAAAATAAAAACTTCAATGCAATCAATGAACTAAACAAGTTGAGATACCATTTGAGATTACCATTTGACTAATTCATATTATGAATAAGGGTGAGAATACAGTATTCTGAATACTTGAGAATCAATCGGTCATTACAATGACATTCATTAATTTTTCTTACCTTCGCTGTGCAACTGCTGCAACTCAACTCACTGAATACTACCCAGAATATGCAAACACTAAATTCGCACAGATCAGAGCATAGACAACAGTCAGCAGTAGTGTTTAGCCGTAGCATAGCACTATGCGTGAACATTTTCGTCGTCGGTTGATCTTCGTAGCGGTGCGTCGACTTCGTTCGAAAACTTTTTGCGCTAACATAGACACGCATACCTCGGGCGAGCAACTATCACCCAGGGCGCGGCGGCGGCTGCAGCCAGCAGCTCTACCGTGGACGGTGCACATTTTCGACGGACACGATCCAATGGATTCAGTTCGAGCCGAAGACAACGTATACCTAGCGTCTTATTTATTGTTGCACATTATACACTCACATTTCTTCGCCTTAACATTCAACTTGACTGCACATTGGCGAGCCAAGACGCGGCTTGGTTTTGGTTGAAGCCATTCTGATGTAGCAGCTATAGATGTGGCTACATGTTGCTTTTTTTCAGCAGATTAAAAATGACTAGGGACGAAATATAAAGAGGAAATGGTACGATCGAAGTGTCGATCACCTCTATTCCGGAACCAAGAAGGAATTCACATTCAACTTAGGATTACTGTTTTTCATTCGTTATCGGAGTTTAATAATGAAGCCGAATCAAATCGCTTTATTGATCTTCCATATGTGTAGTACAAATAGGCGAAGCGGTAAGCGCACGGGTGTTAACGAAGACCATGGTGATCAGTGCGATTCCCAGCCAGTCCAGGAACTTATGTAGATAAAATTTCCTTGATTTTCTTGGACATAGAGTATCTTCGTGTCTGCCACACGATATACACATGAAAATTATCATTGGCAGACAAACCTATTTGGTCATTTAACTAGGCCTATGGAAATAACCTATATTCTAAATCATTTCAGAAGACATTAATTTCAATCCAACAAAACATTTTCAAATCATAATATATTAAATAACAATAAGGTTTTTTTTTCTAATATGCATTTTTCAAACGTTAGGTAGCCCATAAACCTAACACAACAATATAATGAAATTGATTGCTGTTGCATCAAGTGTTACACAAGTTTACAAAATCGTCGTGAAGTCGTGAACTTCTGTCAACGACCAAAATTTTTGAAGCACAATTTAGTGCTGATATCGAAACCGACGTTCAAAAAATTTTAAGTAGAACAGTTTTTGAGTTATAGCTCAATATCGAGTTTTGCAACTTTTCAAAATATGTAATTTACTAAAATTCAAATATATTGCGTTTTGTTCAATCAATTTTAAATTTATTTCCATAAATTAAAAGCTGAATACAATACCATTCGATCATCTGAATACAGGTTTTACGTCAGATTAATGAAATTCAAGATATTCGCGAGTTTTAGAGACGATCTTCTTAAATTTTAGCAAAATTCCCAAAAATTTTTGAAGAAATGTATTTTTTTCAATAAGAAAAATCCAACTTAAAAATTCTTTCTCGACGTTTATTTGACATATCATATGTAGGCGAGTTACAGTAAAAATTTCAGCTCAATCGGAGCATTGATTACGGAGAATGAGATGTTTGAAGTGAGCGACTTTGCTTAAAAATAGAACAAAAATCGTTTTCAAATCATCAACCTTGTATGGAAAGTCGAAAAAATTTCCGCTCTACTGTATTTTTTTTCTTTGGCGTTTTCGATATCAGGGCATGATTCTACACCAAAAATGATCATCAGCTTACCGAGTTCAAAAATGCTGTAAACTAGTGTTATCAGAGCGAATATGCCTATCAAATCAGAACTCACGTGACTTTAGTAACTTATGGTCCACCAATGCGTTTCAGGACTTCTATCAATAGCTCTCAGGTCTATTCCATCAGCCTGCGAATTGCCAGTGGCTAGTGTTGAATTGATAATTAAATCAATTTTGCTCAACGGTTTAGAATACATGTGCCGCGCCAAAGGGGCCAGGCTAAGTTACTTAACCGTCTGAACACATGCTTCCATCGTGTATTAGTTCGGGCAGCAAACAACTAATAGGGTACAGTTCGCGATTTCTTCCTTTTTCTTGTTCAACAACCCACAAAACAGCCAACGAAACGGATAGTGATCGTGGCGGTGAAGGTGCGTTTCTGTCTCGACGACGACAGCTGAGGTGGCGGGCAGCGGCGTCTAGTGAAAAGTGCGGCGCGGTAACCGTAAGGTAATCAACTATGTAGTGCAAATTGCCACTCCTTCGATTGTGGGTTCAGGAGTGTGGGATGGCTTTGCTGCACAGGTGTACGCTTGGTGGAAATTATTCGGAAGTGCAATGCGTATGTACGTTATCGTGAGTCTTTGAACTAGAAACATACTGGCAAATGGTTTGCAGTCTGTTCAACAACGATTCAATGACAAGGGAGCATGTTCGATGGGCTGAATTTATTTTTTTCTATTTTGTTTTGATGAAATTCCACACAAGCGTGAGGTATAGGTCCAAAAAGGCATCTTTTAATTTTGTATGATAAACCTTTGCTTTAAATAACAATGCCAATATACTCGTTTACCATACAGGGTGTTAGGTTCCTGAGTGCAAACTTTTTAAAGGGTGATAGAGGATCATAAATGGTGAAAAAAATTGTTCTACGCATATGGTCAAATCTCTACCGTTACGTAGTTATTGAACTCCCCATGTTTTTGACTCTTATTGCCTTAACTGGCTATAACTTTAAAATGGTCAAACTTATCGCACTTTTTTTACCCTTATTCGAAAGATTATTGAATTTTCTATCAAATGGCATCTTTGAACCGATCGGTTTAGTTAAATAACTAAGTTTTCTAGGTCAAATAGCCTAAAAGTTGTTTGTTTTAATTAATTTTTGTCAATTATCTTTGAAAAATGCGTAATAATTTAAAATTCTTTTTATGGCAAAGTTTTGGCCCCTGTTTTACTCTACAATTTATTCTTTGACATCAAACTTCTATCTGTTATCGTTTTCTTGCAATTTCGATTGAAACGTCGCATTTCAGATCAGAAATTTGCAATCGTCATGGTAAGCACTTTTTTTGCGCACTGTGCTGCACATTCAAATCAAAATTGCAAGAAAACGATAAGAGTTAGGAGTTTGGCGTCAAAGAACAAATTGTAGAGTGAAACAGGAACCACAACTTTCCCAAAGAATGAATTTTAATTTATTACGCATGTTTTAAAGATAATGGACATAAACAAATAAAAACACGCTATTTTTAGCTATTTTGCACTAGAAAACTTAGTTATTTAGCTAAACCAATCTGTTCAAAGATGCCATTTGATAGAAAATTCAATAATCTTTCGAATAAGAGTAAAAAACTGCGGTAAGTTTGACTATTTTAAAGTTATAGCCAGTTAAGGCAATAAGAGTCAAAAACATGGGAAGTCCAATAACTACGTAACGGTTGAGATTTGACCATATGCGTAGAACAATTTTTTTCACCATTTATGGTCCTCTATCACCCTTTAAAAAGTTTGCACTCATGAACCTAACACCCTGTATATTATACTGCCAAATTCCTCATTTCCATTGTTAGCTACATCATATTTTTTTCGAAAGAGAAAAAAAAAGGACCAAACAAAAATAGTTCAAATAGGAAGTTCTACTTGCAGATTATGCGCGGCCTGAAATATATTCATATTTTTTTGAATATAGAGACTGTAGGAGAAAGAAAAAAAAAATAGTGTCCTTCGTTCTAGAGAGCAGTTAACTATTCTGATTAGAAGATGGCTTTACAACCGTGCCCTATAAATTAGATAATCTGTTGAATTTTGAAAATTGCTGTGTTCCTCACTTTCTTCCAACTGTAGCAATCGTTCTCAGGCTTGACAAGCTAATGTCGAATTCGTTTATTCCCGACGGTGCACTGCACGGGTGTAGCAATTGCCACCGGAAAAAAACGAACGGTTTCGGTGCAATTTGTTGACAGCTTATCATGGTATTAGTTAGAGCGCGTGAAAGCGCCAATGAATATAATAAAGGATATCGAAAATAAACATAATCAATAATTTTATGATTCTGTGATGAACCAAACTATTCTTATCTATATTTATTTTTCACTGTCTATATCCAATTCAACAATTTTAAAAGTTTTCAGTAAATCACTTGTACATGATGTTTCAATACTCCTACGTTATTTATCTTCTTCAAATTCTCGTATATCCCAATTTTGCAATTAAAAGCAACTTTTCAGAATTGAACAATTTCCGTTGGCCAATAAAAAAGAATGCTAACATACAATTTTAAACGATTTACGATGACAAAACACAATTTTAACACAAGAAGTGTTAAAGGCAAACGTAAAAAGAAAACTACTTTTTAAAACATAACGTTATCGCAACACAATGCATATTACAATGGCCTTAACCATCCTTTTGTGGCATTTGTTTGACTTTGAATACAATTGTTGTAATAAGAAAAAAAAAAAAGAATTAACAGTTTTCGAAACTTCCTGTTCCTTCAAATTGTTACTTCATTAATATTTTAATTACAATTTGAATTAAACGATTTTTACCCAAGCAACACACTTGTTATATAAAGGTTACGACAGCGCAAGTTTTGGTTGTATAGAAGTTTATTTTACGTTATTTCAACACAATGTTAGAATTACGTCAAATTAACTTCTATACAACCAAAACTTGCGCTGTCGTAGCTCTTTTATAACATGTGTGTTGCTTGGGTATTCTATTCTGGGCTCATCAAAATTTTATTACGCCAATATTTTTTTTTTCATAAATCATAGATCACCCTAGGGCAGAAAATTCTAATGATAAAAATAATTCATATTTCTCATTAAAAGACATCCACATATTTGTGATAACCAAAAAAAATGGTGATTTGAAAAATATACAGTGTATCAAAAAATTGTCCATACAGATTTTTTTTTTGTCAAAATAATGTTTCATTCAAATGTTAATAACTTTTTTATGCGTCAATCAGAAACGCTGAAATTTTGACCAATCATGGATCATATATTAAAGCTGCATTAGTAAAATTTTAAGCGAGATCGAATATGTTTTCTGAAAGTTACAGAACTTTTGGTAAAACTTATAAGATTTTTGAACACATTTTTTAAACATTATATCTCAATATGTACTCGATGGATTTTTTTCAATTTTTTTTGTGTTACATCTAATACCAAAGGCTTTCATATGCAGCCATGTTTGGGGTTTTATATTCAC